>NW_022145601.1:16189849-16307349 GCF_000002235.5 Strongylocentrotus purpuratus | reverse complement strand
GTATACATCGTACCTCAATATTTAATGAGGCACTCTTTATCGAGATAAAATCCTAAAATACATGCAGAACACGTACCTGTATGTTCACATCGCAATGATGTGCCAAGAGCACTCTCATGCATTCTATGTAGCACCTTGTCACAGCCTGATGCAATGCCGAACGTCTCTCTTTATTGACGATATTGATGTTGGCTCCTTTGGAAAGCAGATACTTGACAATATCTGGATGGTTGCTGCAAAAGATACAGAAGAAACGATAAAGTGAAAAAGCAATCAAACCAGTTTGAGAAAAATGAAATGGAAGCTCTTATTACCAAACATGTGAAAGAATATGTTTTTAATAATACGTGGTGATACAAATTTTGCCGGGAAACCGCCTTATACTTAACCAATACTTATATGCTAGATGATTAACCTTTTCTGATTGATTCCACAACGTTTCTTTCACAATGCAATAGCATGACGTACCAGAACTGGCCTATACCTTTAATACAGTGTATTTGAGTTTTGCGACATAATATGAAGATAGAAACTAAAATTGTATTGAAACACCCTTCTGCCACCCTTATTAAAAAAGTACCATGGTAACCTTGGTTCTTTGTCTAAATTCCCATCCGCCATAAGAATCATGGTAATCATGGTATCTAACCATGGTAATTTTATGGTATTTTTGTTTACCTTATTAAAAAAAGTACCATGGTATCATGGTTCTTTGTCTAAATTACCATCCACCATAAGAACCATGGTAACCATGGTATCAAACCATGGTAATTTCATGGTACTTTTTTTATAAGGGTAGAGAACAACCTACCCATAAATAGCAAACATAAGAGCGGTATCTCCATCTTCATCTGTCATATCTAGATCAGCTCCGGCTGCTATCAAAAACTTGGTAACGTCAATGAAACCGCCATGAACGGCTAGCTGTAGAGGGCTCTTCTCATTGCATGGGGAATTAACCTGTATTTTAAGATGATGATAATAATCGTAATAATGTTGATAGATAATAACAATAATCAAGGGACCGGGGTAACATTTATTTGGGTCCTTGTCCATCAGTTTTCTGTTTTTCGTGTAGATTCTTGAGGTCCATGATGTATTTCAATGATATATTGTTAGGAAGACAATGAAAATGGGCTAAGATTTTATCATGGGTCTCACCCATTCAGGTTGGTGTTTCGGAATCTCTGTAACATTCTGTACGTTGTCTTGCATTTTCCAGCATCTTTCAACATTAGCACTTACCCATCCAGTTCACATTAAAGACAGGCTAAAATCACCATCAGAAAATGGTACCATGTTGGACTTACCCATTCTGGATGGCCTTTCGGAATCTCTCGGACATTCTGTTCATTGCCTTGGGCTGCAGCAATGGCTATGGCTTCAGAAAATGGTATCATGTTGGACTTACCCATTCAGGATGGCCTTTCAGAATCTCTCGGACATTCTGTTCATTGCCTTGGGCTGCAGCAATGGCTACGGCTTCAGAAAATGGTATCATGTTGGACTTACCCATTCAGGATGGCCTTTCAGAATCTCTCTGACATTCTGTTTGTTGCCTTGGGCTGCAGCAATGGCTATGGCTACGGCTTCAGAAAATGGTATCATGTTGGACTTACCCAATCTGGATGGTCTTTCAAAATCCCTCGGACGTTCTGTTCATTGCCTTGGGCTGCAGCAATGGCTACGGCTACAGCTTCAGACAAATCCTTACTCTTCTTCAGTCCGACCCGCATGCTGACCTCGTGGATCCGTACATTACCTCTCTGGTCAGAGGACTTTGAGGCACCTGGCCAACAAATCCAAATGAAGAAGTAGAAAGAATGATATTTCCAAAATAAATCCAGTAGCTTTTTCAGGCAATTTGAACAAAGTCAATTTCGCCGTTCCTATATACTTTCAAATTCTTCTTCGTATTATTTTTTAAAAACAAATAATTATCAATATTGATACCATTATTATTATAATCATTATCATCATCATCATCATCATCATCATCATCATCATCATCATCATCATCGCCATTGTCGTATTCGTCATCGTCATCTTCATCATTATCACTATTCCTCAATTTTGCATACCCGGTATTGGTGGATGCATATTGAAAGATCCCCATGATCTGTACCAACTTACCTGAAGATCCATCTGGTCTTTTATGGCTGTTGTTGCTCTTTGGAATGACAGCTTGCTGGACTGTTTTATCTACTGCAATCTTGTAGTCCCCAGACTCGTCTACTTCCACTACACTTGAAAGTCTGCGAGGAACCTGAACGAAAGCAAAATGAGTTCTCAATAGACCAGTTCACGGTTAGCATATTACAGCAATGACCCTGAATATCTACAGATCTTCAAAACATGAAGAAGTACCACTTTGTTCATTTTGCGATGGAGGTGCTACATAAATAGCCTTTGTTTCCCCTTTTCAAAGAATACTTCCACCTGTGTATCATGGAGTGCACTACTTGTGCACAAATGAATAATGATTACGTAACTTTCATGAGCACATATCCAGTATTTTGCTCCGTGCATTTCATAATTTGGTCTGCAATGACCTTTTATCTGCTCATGCACAGACTGCAACTATGAACTGGCTTTTTGACGAATGTATCATAATAAACTACTATATACAAATAAAAGATATTAAAATTGATTATAAATATACATGTATCTCATCCTTCTTTCTCCTCCGGTGTTTCTTTTTCTGATAATTCTGAAGATCAATGGTTATAAAACCATGAATAGCTTAAGTCTTGCATGCGTTGTGTAGCAAAAGAGCTCAATCTTATACATGTTTATTAAGCAGAGCAAAGAGAGCTAAGGGCGGGTAGAGTGAAACTTATGTAGGAAATTAAGACAGATGCCATTAAGAAGGTTCTCTCATCCCTTGATAAGGAGAAGTTTGGGATGAAGAGAACAGACTGCACAAATGTGCCACCATCATCTCCATCATCAGCAGCAGCAGCATTATCATCACCATCATCATCATCATCTGCATCATCATCATCATCATCATCATCATCATCATCAACATCATCATCAACATCATCATCATCAACATCATCATCATCATCTGCATCTGCATCATCATCATCAACATCATCATCTGCATCATCATCATCATCATCTGCATCATCATCGTCATCGTCATCATCATCATCATCATCATTAGCACTATCATATTATCAAACTCATCATCATCATTCTTACTATTAATTGCCACAACTATCATCATCACCATCATCACCATCATCGAAAACATCAATATCATCACCATTATTGTGAATCAACATCATTATCATCATATCATTCTGTATACCTTAACCTTGGTCAAAGTAGCTGGATGAAATATCCACTTTCTGCTGCTCTCTGGGTATTCGACCATGATGTCTTGGTTGCTGGTGATGTCACGGATGACCCCTTCCTGCCCTATTTCCTGTATGAAAATACAAACAAAAGCTCCATCTACATTATCTCAGACAAATAAAAGAGACAGAAAACACCTACAAGTATAAAACAACATTCTGTACACTATATCTGTTAGTTTCAATGTTTCTCCTTTTTCAGTTCATTCTTGAAGTCAAACCTGATGATGTCAGCTCAAATAGCCTTCGCCTTTCAAATACTTGAGTGGGGATGTATGGGTTTCAACTCCAGTACGGAAATAGTTTCTAATAATGAGGTATTTGCCATGGCAGGAACAAGACGAAAGAGGTCGACAGCTGAGCTTTGATCTTTGGCCATGTTACACGGAAGAATTGTTTGGAAAATCTTGTACTGACTGGAAGAATCGAGGGGAGGAGGAGTAGGGGTAGAAGGAGGATTCTGTGGACAAGCCTTTTATTAAGTCAAAGCAGACCGGGAGCCAAATATCTGAAAAAGCGGCTCCCGGTCCTTATTTTTTTTAGAGAACCGGGAGCCGTTTTCCAGGACCAGGAGCCGTTTCCAAAACTGATGAAAATATGTACCGTTTTCTTTTAAATTATTTGTTAAACGTTACCTTTTATTTATACATACGGTAGTTTAATTTCTAGTTTAAATTTTGAGCACTCTAATATTAAATCACTCATACCTTAGATAAATCTGTCATTTGTAGTTGTTGTAGTTCATGTTTAATACTATTTTCATGCCGTTAAATGTCAAAAATTTAAAAATATTGGGAAGGGGGGAATTAAATTATTTCTATAAAAAAATATTTAAGAAAAACCAGATCTATAATGACAATGCAGAGCTTCCAACCTGTCGCTTTCAAAAAAAAACATATTATTCAGCTTGAAAAAACATATTTTAGGTGAAAAAAAAAGATTATGCCTGTTTTACGTTTTTGTTATTTTCCCTATAAAATGCTATTGCATTCATGTTTCTTTGAATAAAAACGCATTTAATCATTGAGAACGACCGACCTGTCACTTAAAAAAAAATAATAATAATAATAATAATAATAATAATATAATAATAATTAGAAAATTTAAAAAAAAAGATTTGTTAAATATATTTATCTATTTTATCAGAAAAGTCCATTATTCAAAACATCACAGAATTTTAGTCAATGAGTACGAGGGCCGCTGAATCAAGCAAGTCTGGAGTTGCAATCAACTTTGTACATAAAGTCAATGCATCAGCAGATCCGGTGTTTTGATTTTCATTTGCTTTTTTGAAGATACCATTACATTCGAAGGGCATGCGATAGGCAAAAAAACTGGTAACAAAATCGCTGATTTCTTGATTTTTAGCGCTATTTTGATGAAACTGTTTCTTAAAACTGAGCTTAACCCCCGTGAGCTTTGGAAATATGGCTCCGATTCCGCATTTTTGACAGCAAAATTTGGCTTTTCGGATGGATTTTTGGAAGTTACATCGAGACTTTCTTGTACTGACACTGTGTGTGTACTGCAGTACAGCACTGATGTCATTTGTGTGTGTATGCATGGCCTGGGCCCCGTCTTACAAAGAGTTACGATCGATCCAAATCAATCGTAAGTCCTCCAATCAATCGTAAGTTTGCAGTCTCCTATCTCTTATGTACATAGTTACGATTGATATCAATCGCAAATAAGTTACGATTGATATCAACTCTTTGTAAGACGGGGCCCAGGGCTGGGGAAATGCGCTCGTCTTTGAGTGGTGTACATCCCCTGTATTGTGTGCTCCGTTCTCCGCTAGGAGTAGGAGATAGCGGCCGCTCGTATTCGTGCTGCAATTGTTTCTGGGCGATTTTAATTAGGATTCTCATTATAATGATTTGTTAGGGTTCATTCAGTCCACGTTTAACTTGTATCAAGTAAGTTTTTGTCACATTTGTGAACATTTAGTGCTAGACATGTGGAAGTTTATGAAACAGAAAATGTTAATTCTCCCAGACCGGGCGCCAGAAATAAAAAATGACCGGCGCCCGGTACTCATTTTCCCCGTCTTACCGGGCGCCAAAAGTCAGGGACCGTAGGGTAAAAATCGCCCGGCGCCCGGTTAATAAAAGGCTTGTCTGTGGATGAGTAGCATAAGGAGTGGGATTTCTGAATTTGGAATTAATCTCGAGGAGAATGAGTTACTTCATAGAATATGGGACAGAGAGTTGTGGCACTCCATGGTCACCCACGTCTCAGGATATGGGACGTAGAGAGAGAGAGAGAGAGACGGCATTTTGTCTACACTGCCTCTCTCTACCCAGGGGTACCAATGGGAACTCGCATGAAAGGATGCTTCTTAGTACTCACATCAGCCATTCCTTGCACCCAGTCTCCATGTCCCTCCTGCAGCTCACGCAGTAGATTCTCCTCCATGTTGATGATCACATGATCGCCTACCACCAGGCCTTCAACACACTCCAACTCAACTGGATGGCCTAAAGTAGAAAAATAGTATAAATATTAAAGAGAGTGTAGCTTGGCAAATACTGGTAAACGCCATCTACGTCTTCTTTTGGACAACTGCACGTAAAAGAATGGACTTGATTAACGGTAGTCAGTGACTTAATCTTTAAATGATCGGCGTTCGCGACACAGTTCTTTTCTCCTCACGCTTCGGTTTTGCTTATGTTGCACGAACGTGATTGATGCGGTTGCGTCGTCTGTAGTCGTATTATCGAGTCAGGCCACGGAAAAGACACATAGTCTCGTCAGGCTACACTCCCTTTAACTACTCTGAGGGCAATAGTTAAAACTATTGCCCTTGGAAGACCTTACGACTGTGCTATAACCTCATAAAAAGGCAAAGGGCATACTCCACTCATGAGATCACCGGGGGAACTTGAACTTGTAAAATTCTTATGATCTACATGTACTTGTAGATTCTGAAGAGTCACTTCTGCAGGAATTAATTCCTTGAAATGCTAGAGCGCCGTAATGGCAGCCTTAAAAGAGGTCTTTATAGGCAGGTGGTCTGTATGTACAGGTCTTCAATGAGGAACCGTGTTCAAGGAAAACAAAATATGTGGTTTTTATAGACAGGTGGTTTTTCTATACAGGTTGTCACTGAAGCAGGTTTGACTGTATATGCCTTAATTTACAAGATCTTCCACCAACAAAAAATGTAACTTGGTGGGACTGTACTCACCAAGCACTGGAAGATGACTCCGGTAGCACATGCCACCAAGTCCAGGTTCTTTGGTCTTGAGGTCCATCATTCCCTTGAAGCCCACTCTGTACCTGGACTGGCCAACAGGGGGCCAGTTCACCAGAGCTCCCGTATTTGGGAAGCCTTCCACAAAGGGTTCCAGTCTCTTCAGTGTACCCTGGTAGAGCTTCCTAACTAGTACCAGAAAACCAACAACATTTTGGTAACTATGAATAACAATGAAATTTAGGCTTCCAGTGAGTAGTTACAATTTTTTTTTGTAAAGATTCTTTTGGCTTGCACCCAGTAAATGAACAATACTATTGCTCAATATTTTGTTCTGCACATGTATTGCACATATCACATATTTAACAATGCCTCTATGAGTCTACGCACTTTCAAACAGTCAAATATGTTAAATCATCAATAATGTAACTAAACTTTTTGCAATTTTCATAATATTGTTTCCAGATCAGTTTGTCAATTTATTTGTTTTCTGTATAAATTTGAGCATGTGAAATAAATAGTTAAATTCAATTCGATTCAGCGTACAAGTAATTATATATTAACAGCAGACTCCTCCTCTGCTTCATTTCAATTGATATTTACCATCTTCCTTGTCAACTTTGAGGTCAGAGCCAACTCTGACCTTTGCCCCTGGGAAGAGACCTTTGACCTCTATGGGATCGCTTGCATTTCTTTTCTCCATCAGGACTCTGAAATTAAGGAATGAAAGAAAATCATCCAGGTATCCACAAGAAATATTCTATATCTAGACGCCGGATCCATAATGTCATTAAACTTGGGGCTTACATTTAGAATACCCACCAACAGGGTTCATAAACAAAAAATTCAAATATCTAGTCTCTCGCATCAACTCCCTAATCTAAAGTTAGCCTTAACACCCCCCTCCCCCCCCCCCCCCTCCCACCACAAACTCCTTAAAATAACCTCAAAACCTGCCCTTTTGCCATTGGAATGACAATTCTTGGCCCATCTTCTTCTTCCTTTTACCGATAAGCCTTATCCCCTGCTACTTGATAACAAAAAACAAAACACAAAAATGACCTAATGACCAAATGACCTACTCTGTTGCCCCTGGAATGACGATCCTGTAGAACTGATGTGAAAGGCTAGCCTTGCCCGCATGGTAGCATGCAGAGCAGATATTGTAGTGATCGATGTTCATGCATTTCCAACGGATGCCAAAGATAGGGCATTTCCGGCAGACATCACATCTGACATCTACGTGGCTCACACCTGAATTGGAAATGAAGAATTAATTTTTATCATCATCATTGTCATTGTCATAATAATTGATTATTTTATGTCACCTGCTGGAGCCTGTGACAGCACTGTGGGATACCGGAGAAGGCCTTGTACTCTCATAAAACTTCCATGGTTTGATGCTTGCTCGGTGCTTCTATCCTTGGAGAAGGTGTTTTGCCCAAATTGGTCTCTCACCACCACCCAGGTGAACAGTGAACAGTAAAATGTAGAGAAGCACTTGCATAGAATAGGGTCCTACAAACCCAAGTCCGAGCCCTTTTTACACAGGGGTTTTATGTTATCCTTCGTTTCCCCAAACTCCATAACAGTATACCTAAACAATACCAGGTAAAGTTTTTTGGGGAAGGTTGGTTTTATACATTTTTTTGTTAGGTGATTAGTACTCTTTCTAACTAGTAATACTATTGGACTCACAGGAGCAATTTTCACTGGAGCGTATTTCACTGGAGCATATTGTCTGCTTGGAGCCACAGGGGCACTATTGAACTCTGTGTTAAAGTATATGAGCTAATGCCTTCTTGGCTCCAAACAGAAAATAGATTGTACAACAATTACAAAATATTGTCTAATACTGAATCATCTGCTGAGCGGCAGAACGATCTTAACTCCGTGCCAAATGATTTTAATTAATTCCCTTTTGGCTCTGAGCTGATGAGGAAAAAAAAGAGGTACCTACCCACTGTGCCATTATCATAGAGACGTAAATCGTACGAATCCTCATAACCGATCCTGTAGTCTCCCCTCAGTCCTCTGTCCCACCGTACTTCAATTGAGGGCTTGGTGTTTGGATTTGTTGTATCGAAGGGGACTATGGTCCCGAGATGGCCGAGTCCTCCATCTTGTTCGCCCCATTTCCAGTCCGGTCCACGGACCACTCGTATTCCTGGCTCCAGCGTCATGCTTGAGGTGCGAATGTAGATCACGGCAAGGTATCTATTTATTTGTTATTGACAACAGAAATAAATATCAGCAAATTTCATTGGGAATATAATAATAGTTTGTTCTTATATTGCGCCTTTCAGGACCGCAGGCCCTCTCAAAGGCGCTTTACAGATATATAGTATTACCCCGGTCATCGGATTCAGGCTTACCCGCACACAATGTATGCAAATTCTCCACTCCCTGGGGAGCATTCCAGCCAGGCGTCATTTTTACAAGTGCACACTTGCTCATCTAACCACATTAACATTAATACGTTCTTCCGGGACTGCATCTGGCTTCATCAAAGAATCCCTCTCCTACTTGGAGGAGAGCGTTCAAACGACAAAATATGTCTTAAAATTAAAAACTCACAAGTGACATTCAAAAAACTTTTATTGAAAAAAAATACAATGAAAAATAAATCCAACTAACAAATTTTACAAGTTTGAACCTAACTAAATTGTTATCCTGTGTGAGAATTGATTAGATGAGCTTTATATCATAACAACTTACCCAAGTTAAATCACAAGGCTCATATTAATGCAGAGATACTGTTGTAGTGCCAATGGAAATACAGCAGGCCAGCAGAGCAGAGTGCAGTGCAGTGGAAGTGGTGGGCGGATGTCAGTTGTTGCTACTGTATTGTATCCTGAACAAAACGAGGATATAACATTAACATCAACTTGCGGGTTTCTCAAAAAAAGTAAAGTTTTCTCAAACATTTAGCTCCTTGTCTTCCATCAGTTAGATCTTCATTCGTTTACTGGCACGGTGTTCCGTTTTTAATGTTACAGAATATTAGGTATTCAACTCTTAGTTTGATGATGAAACGTTCAAATTTCAATCGTTTTGTAGCAAAAGACCCGGGCAAAAGACCCAGTACACACGGACAATGCACACGGACAATGCACACTCGCGTTTGGTAAAAGGATGGGGAATTCCCGAGAAACAAAAATGTTATAGCGCCCTCTGTCTTCGTCTTTTTGAGGAAAATAATGGGAGAGAGAAACATTTTCCTAAATCTACATTGCGATGTCAGATAGCATTTCAAATCCTCTAAAAATAAAGGAGGCACATTTCTCGTTTAGCTCACAAACAATAATCCCATTTCCCACAAGTTTGTTAACGTTCTTAATGAAAGCAGTTTGTGAGATCGTGTTCTTTCTTACTATCTTCCTTCCTTTCTTCTTTTCTCAAATCTTCTTTTTTTTTCTCGTTTTAAACAAACCTTCTTCTTTTTTCCCCATAATTTATTAATTGAATAATACGTACATAAGAAATTCTCATATCGTTCTCTCTCTTGCATTTGCACTGATATTATCAGATTAAATAATTAATCTGATACTATTGATATATCCCATGATATAGCAAAATAATTTTGCTGTCTAAAGTACATTGGATGAATATTCATAGAATGTATGATGAAAAAATGAAATGTATAATGTCGCATTCTTCTGAATGAGAATTATGAAGCGTGAATAGGCTTTTCGCTTTTCAGCAGCGGAGGGAGGGGGAGGGCTGCAAAGGAAAGGCTCCTTCTACTCCTCCTCCTCCTCCTCTTCTTCTTCTTCGTCTGTTTTTCAGCCTTCTTCTTCTTCTTCTTCTTCTTCTTCTTCTTCTTCTTCTTCTTCTTCTTCTTCTTTTCAGCTTGGTGAGGGATTCTGCTTGTGCACAGGGAACAAGTATCAGTAGGATCTAGAACTATATCTTTCAAAATTTTATAAATACAGAGAAATCTGTCTGCTTGGAGGAGTTTAAAAACATACTTGGTCTTCAGAACACCATTGTCATAAAGCTTTTCAGCTTTCACGGGTCATTTTCTCCAGTAATTATTATTATCATTTCATTTTCATTTTACAATATCATGTTACTATTTGTATTTATGTTCCACTGAACTTGACTAATAAATCAAACCAAAAACAATCAAAGTTTTAGTTGCTTGCAACTATAATTTTACTTACAAAAAGAAACTTACGATGAACTTTACTTTCACAAATAGGAGGAAAATAATATAATAATAATTGATGAACCCATCTCATTCCTATACGCAAAATTTAAAACTAAATCTAAATAAAATGTTGATAAAGATTTTAATTTTTATATAAGGAGGAGGGGAAAGGGTGGGCGGCATAATGGCGACAACCATGGTGGCCAGGGGGGGGGGGGGGGTGTTTCACAGAAATCCTAAGTTGAACTTATCTCTTAGTTGGACTTAACAATTATGAAAAGCCGTTAGCATCTTAGAAAATATGTTATAAACGTTATTTTAAACGCTATTTTTAAAAGGCATAAATCAAGTCTAAAATAATTTTTCCTTTTAAATATATTGTTAAGTCCAACTTCCCATTAGCCCATTCTTTGTGACAAAGAAAAGCAAAGGGATAGAGGAGGAGGAGGAGGAGGAGGAAGCAGGAGGAGGAGAATGAGGAAGGAGGAGGGATGGGGAAGAGGAGTAGGAGGAGGAGAATGAGAATGAGGAGGAGGAGGAAGGAGGAAGAGGAGAAGGAGGAGGAGGAAGGCCGGAGGGATGAGGAAGAGGAGGAGGAGGAGGAGGGGAGAAGGAGGAGGAGGAGGAGAAGGAGAAGGAGGAAGAAGCAGGAGGAGGAGACTGAAGAAGGAGGAGGGATGGGGAAGAGAATAGGAGGAGGAGAAGGAGAATGAGGAGGAGGAGGAAGGAGGAAGAGGAGAAGGAGAAGGAGGAAGGGCAGAAGAGAAGGAGAATGAGGAGGAGGAAGACGAGGAGGAGGAGGAGTCCGGGGGGAGGAGGAGGCCGGGGGGGGGGGGGAAGGAAGAAACGAAGGAGGAGGAGGAGAAGGAGAATGAGGAGGAGGAGGAAGACGAGCCGGAGGAGGAGGGGAGGGGAGGAGGAGGGGAGGGGAGGAGGAGGCCGGGGGAGGAGGAAGAAAGGAAGGAGGAGGAGAAGGAGAATGAGGAGGAAGGAGGAGGAGGAGGAGAAGGAGGAAGGAGGAGGAGGAGGAGGAGAAGGAGGAGGAGGAAGATGAGGAGGAGTAGAAAGACGAGGAGGAGAAGGCGGAAAGAAGACGAGACTAAGGAAGAGAAGGGGAAGGAAAAGGTGCAAAATAGGAAATGCATTTTCCGAATAAGAAATGATGGGCAGAAAAGAGAATAGATCTAAAAAAAATTTGAGCATATATTTTCATATGCATATGAAATTAACTTTTTAGAATTTTTTAACTTCCCATTCCATTGATTTATTATTATATCGGAATGTAAAATGCAGGCATTTCAGTTCACGATGTACATGTAAATTTATCTAAAATCGTAAGTCAATTGATAAAATTTCCCCTTGAATTCATTCAGATATTGAGTAAAAAAGTTAAATGTGATTGATACTAATGATAGCAGAGTTTAGATTATGAAAACAAAAATAGAGCGGGAAACAAGATTATGTTAGGACTCTAACGTTAGGTATTTGTAAAGTTAATGTTGTTCAGGGTTTATGAAGTCAAGAATTGATAAATAATAAACTTTGGAAAAATTCATGAGAAAATGTTCCTTTTGATGTGCTGTGACTGGAAACAGAATATGTGCAAATGAGGCTTGGCATTAGGAGTAGGGAGGGAGTTCAGACATTGGAAGAGCCTCATGTTTATCAATGGCCGTACTGTATACATACATGTACATCAGTGTGTGACAAATCGCATAGCGATTGAACGTAGGCGCTAGGTCTATGGTGTTTGTGTACGTTACAATGCTAGATGTGCAGTTGTATGCAGCGATAGCGTCGACTGACTACAAAACCAAACGTGAATTTACCGGAAATATCTACGAAAGGACCGTCTTTTTCTTCCCTGGATTTCAAATATTGTGCACGAGGTCCCTCCAATAATGGAGGAGACTAAGATTATATATCATATAGATGATGAAGACACTCCATATCTCGTAAAATTACCAATCCCTGCCGCCGATGTAACTCTTGGAGATTTCAAGAATGTCCTCAATCGGCCGAACTACAAATTCTTCTTCAAATCGATGGACGATGATTTTGGGTGAGTTATTTTAGTAAATGCAAGCGATCCATAGCCTGGAAGAAGCCAAAATATGATTCTATGTATATTAATCTAGGAGCATGTGCACTTAGATATGTTTTTGTGTGGATTACTGTGGAGACACAAGAGATTTTACGGCGATTATCAATGGAGATTATGTGACTGTATACGGACGTGAAGCCATCACCGTCCCCGCATCACCGGCTAGCCTTTGGCGGGGTGACTTGATGTGTGTGCAGACTTCTCCCCACACTACAACTTACAAGATGAGCTTGGGTGATTCTGCACTGCAGTGCAGATGCAGATTGGCTTATCATCCTTCCTCCCCTGGCCAAAATATTTCGTAGCAACATTGATGAATGTCAAGTGTTATCCAGAAATGATGATAAACATGATCATTGTCATCATTGGACATCCAAGTCTAGTGATTCAATTAATTAATTGAATAGTGTAAATGTACATTAAATTAACTGAATTAATAATATGAAGGAGGCCGCAGAATCATTCTCAAATAAAAAAAATAAAAGTACATGTATGTACATGTACATGTAGACCTACAAACTTACGATACATGTATGTAACAGTAATGACATATCATTGTCACACCCCATCCATGCATCAATGTATGACATATTTTTTAACAATGTAGATCTACATGTAAGTTCAATTTTTACAAGACAATGAGACGCTCAAGTTCATTCATAATACTTTTTGTAGTAGGCAAATGTGCAATGATTTATGAATCAAGACACAAAGAAGTGAAAAGGAAAAGGATCTTAAACAATGGATGAAGTGTACAATGTAGGTCTAGGTTTAAAAGTGATTTCATTTCTTTATTGTGTCCTTCATAGGATAATTGTTTTAATAATTTGGAGAAGATCGGGAAATATTGTCTTAAATAGTCTGGCAAATAAATCCTTAAAAATTTCAATTGGGAAAGGAACTTCATAAAGAAAAGTGTAAGTGCCTGAGGAAGGACCATGAGGACAGTAAATAATGAATAGTAGGCCTAGTGGAAAGTATGTTAGTAAAACAAGATTATATGTGCACCACTGTACTTGTTGCCATTTGTAACATTTGGGTCTATGTCTGTTTCACACCCAAATGGTTTCTTCACTTGGTAATCTCTGAGTACAATGTATTACCATTGGAAGTGGAACAATCACCTGTGTTGTGTGAAAGGGTCAGCCCTTGGATGGCACTGTTACAGTTATTTATTTAAATTGAAGGATCGTAGAGTTAGAGGTGTGTATCTTAGCAAAACATGATTTATTTTTTTGTTAATAAGAAAATACAGACGAGAATAATATGATGACTAATTGACTATAATAGAAGATGTTGAAAGAATCAATGTATTATCCACTAGACTGTGACCTTAAATGTCAGGTCATTTGAAAGGTATTGTGACTATTGCGGCTTGCCCATTTTAGTAATTGCCGGTAGTATGTAGATCGGCCATCCAAAAATATATTTGATCCAGTAGGCAGTACTGACACATGTTTAAATTGCCTGTTCCATGTCTCCTTGATGTATTCTCTTGAGGGAGACAAGTTGCTCTTTAATTTAATTAGATACATGTAAGCAATAAGCATGTTCTTGTATGATTTTTGTACCAATATGTAGAACAACATGTATTATACTCTTGATTATGTGGAGACACACTCCTTTGTATTCTTACAATATACTTCATGTGCAAAAACAAAAATTGTATTCATTTTCAAATACATATAATATACAGTAGGCTCTCCTCCATGGCTTGCAATGTCTATTTATGCTCCAATACTCAAAGTTGCACCACATGTACATGTATGAGCTTGAATGGTTTCCTGAAAAATCAAGGGTTATCTCTTGAAAAAATAAATATTAATGGGCCATTTTGTAGAAGCCCGTGGAGCCTTTGACCCTCATAATATGTTGAGTCCTTTTACCAGCATCTCCATGACCTACAATTACATGTACATGTAGATTGAAGTAATGTACATACTGTACATGTACCTGTATATGACCTAGATTTATAGAATGCAGAAATGTACAAGACTGTGTGACCTAGAAAGCAGAAATGTCATTCAGACTCACAGTAATATTACATGTACGTGTATGTGACAGACAGACGCTTTATGAATAGTAGACCTACTGCTACTGCTACACATGTACAGTACATGTATGCACAGTACATGTATGCACTTGAATGACCTTCATGTGTAAGCTACATTGTAAGTACCAACAAATGTAATGTGCATCTAGGAAAGTCCAAGCTATTTTCCCTATTTTTTTACCAGCCACATCTAAAACATGTACATGTACAGTGTACAGTACATGTTCGTGCACACTGTAAGTATTTTCGTAGATCAGTAGATCAGTGCATTCCATGTGTACATGTACATGTATGTACTGTAAGTTAACTTTAATAATTAATATTATGTACTAGAGCTCAGATACATGTACATGTACATTTATATGGAGTGGAGGGACATGTTTGATGGCAATTTAAAGAGAAGGTTGAACTCTAGGGAAAGGTGAAACATAATTAGTGTCTTGCTGTCTTCAGTGAGCTTTTTCATTCTTTGCAAGTTAAGGTATTAAAAGATTATCATATGAAAAAGAAAGTCCCTTGAAAAGGAAGACTCTTCAACTGCCCCCATATTTAACATATTTGACAAGTAACAGCTAAAGGTTGTGGACCACACTTTCATGCCACTTATTTTTGTAGTACATGTACCATTGTACCATACTGGGAAAAAATACACAATGGCTTCGGGCGAATGTGCCCCCGAAATGCCAAAAAGAGCCCCCGAAAGTCATCAAAGAGCCCCCAAAATTTGCATCTAGAGTTCAATGCAAACAAATTAAATGGTGTTTTTTTCATGCAAGCAAGCTTGAAAAGTAGCCCCCTAATGTTTTAAATATTTTTTTCCCTGGTACCATAAATACATGTACATGTATATAGTGTGTATAATAGTGCATGTGACTTGTAGTCAAACTGGGCCAACTCTGATACTTTTGACGATTTTTAAAACCTCACAGAACATGATTACCTACTTGTACACACGATCAATCTTTTCCAATGGCATGAGTCGCATGACCAATCTTTTCTGATGGCATGACCAGGAGGGTGTTTCACAAAGATAAAACTTAACTTCAAGATGGACTTAAAAATTATGGAGCATTTGTAGCCTTAAAAATATTTATATTTATATTTAAAAGCAAAAAATACAATATTTTAGACTTTTCATAAATTCTTGATCAAGAACATGAAATCTCCCATAATAATAGAAAATATGAATGATTTGAATCAACATTTTATGCCTTTAAAAATAACTTTTACAAATTATTTTCAAAGATGCTATTAAAAACGGCTTTCCATAATTGATAAGTCCAACTTAGGATCGTTGTGAAACACCCCACTGAACTTCATCTTTATATTCAGAACTCCACAATACTTGGTAATATAGAGGGCGCCAAATGACCCTAAACCTTGAACTTGCCATTTTAAGGGTTTACAGTGCATTGCAGGAGGCGCAATGGCTCAGTGGTAGAGCAGTGACCTCCTAAGGTCCCTGGTTCGATGCAATGGTGCCCATTGGTTAGGCATTAATCAAGCATTAATCCTCATTACCAAGTACCTCTGAGAGGATAAAGCCATCGGTCCCCTGGTTGCTTACTGGGGTACTTACAAATTAATCCATTCAAAATCAATTAGGCTTTTACAAAACTTACCTGTAATGCAGGTTTTTTAAAAGCCTACAGTAATTGATTTTTAATGGATTAATTGCACCCTAACGTGGAGAAAATGGTCATTTGTCTGGGTTGATGCTGGATGCAGACACACTTGACCCTTGTTTGACCTGACAGTGATGAGTCATGGATACACAGTCACTCTAGTACACTGCATGCAAATGAATGAGATCTGAATCATCTGATTCATGGTGAAAAGAGATGAATTCATTACCATCATACACAATTCATCTTCTCTGTTGAGTAGTTGATCAGTCTTTGCTGTTGAGTTAAACATAATGTACATTTACACTATATACATGTACATTATATGTACAGTGTACCTCCACCTGATGTTGAAGATTGTCTCTATGTACAGTACATTGTATTTGTGTTTGTACTAGTTTCCTTTATAATTATATGTACACTGTGTATTTCTCTTGGTTTATCTGCAAATATTAAAGTTGTTTTTTTTTAGACTGATAAATGATTTTGGTAAATTTGGTGATTCTAATTCTAATTGGAAGAGTTCTATTAGTTTAATTAATGTGCATGTACAGCCATCTACAGTTTGTAAATTGTACGCCTTATTTAGCACAATGCAAGTCTTAGTGTTATCATAAAAATAATATACTTACATGTACATGTACATGATGTACAACAATTATATTTTGTTATTGAAGTTACAAACATGCCATTCATAATGGCGGTCATGTATTGAATATTGTGTTTAATCATTTTTCTTTCTCTCTCTCTCTCTCTTTCTCTTTCCTCTCCACAGAGTTGTAAAAGAAGAAATAGTTGATGATGACACCAAATTACCTTGTTTTAATGGCCGTGTTGTGTCATGGGTGAGTATCTGTTTGACAGTTTTATTATGAACTCGGGTAGCCGAAATCATTTTCTTCATCACTTCCCCAAATATGAAATCACTGTCAGAATACTGTATTGTTTTCATTTTCATTTTACAATAGAGACTTCATTACAGTGTATTTATCATTCATATTTATAATTTGTTTTTTGTTAGAGCTCTTTATATTATTCCAGAGCTGAAGCGTCAATTATTCCCATCAATAACATTTTTTTCACTGTCCGAAAAAGAGATTAATCACACACCTCTCGGTGATTAAAATAAATAAATTTGATGTACCAGGAAAGTGAGGAATTTGAAAAATAATTTGCACCCCAAAGAATCAAACAAGTGCAATTCTGAGGAATAGGAGTTGAAGTCCAATTGTGTAGGGCAGTTTTTATGGAACATCATTAACAGCTTCATGAACAGTGTACATTCGTACATGTACTAGGTATCATGTACATGATGTATACCAATCTTTATTGAGCAAAAGGTCAAAAGGTTAATGATATGATTCAAGTGAGGCATAAAAATGTACATTTTCCAAAGTGCTTCATTTGGATTACACTTGAATGTTACACTTGAACTCTTTACTGTTAACCTGCACATGTTCATGCATGGGCCAAAGTCGTCACCACTAGGCTTGTTTTCATCAGCTCGAGATTGCCAAATATCTTGCTATTTGAACTATCCCGATCGCAAATTATCCAGTTAATTTGTGTCTTCATCAGCCTGAAGCTTCAATTAGCGGGATATTTGGTCGAGATAATCATCCCAAGATACATGTATCTTGGACCAGTTTGCAAAATATCGTGCTATTTGTCCGGTGCGTCTTCACCAGCCCGAAGACTCGCACTATGCGTGAATGCTGAGCAAAATATCTCGAGCTCGAGTTTCAAGGTCAAATCTCGAGCTGATGAAGACGCGATTTGTAACGTCGGGATTATTTCCCAAATCAGAAATATCAAGCTATTTGGCAATCTCGAGCTGATGAGGACAGGCCTACTGAGAAGGAGTTGGCTCCTTGACGTCATTCGACTCACAAATCCAGATGACTGAATCTGAAGAAAGTAATTTGCTAAATTACCGACTAGTCATTCCCAATTGCACAACAGAATTCAGCAGTCAAAATTGCCATTCAAAACACTCGCCTCCACCACTCTGAGTGCATTTTAATGAGGTACGGGGTGGCAGAAGGCACGTCAGAATCAAATTGATGCCAAGTTGGTGGCTTTCAGACTTCCAGAAATTGATTTTCCATCGTCCGTGGAAAGAAATGATCAAGTTATTAAGGGCCTTTGAGTGTCTGACTGTGACAAGAAAGCCCAGTATTAATTGGCGTGCCAGAGAGTCAAAATGATAAGGATTAATCCTCCTTAATTTTTATCGAATTGGAAGGGATAGCTTCGATTGCACTTTGGTTTGCATCGTGTAAGCATTTGCCATTGAATTACTTGAAAGTTCCCAAATTTCATTAAACAGACATAGGCTGGATGTCATCGTTATTTAAATACATCACCAGTTTTCACCACTATATTATCCTATCAATTGGAAATAGAGGCAAAATATTGTCAAATTAAGAATTGTTTACATGTACATTTACGGTACCTACTGTACATGTACATGTAGATTCATATATTGATAGCAAAATCGTACCCTATCTATTTTTTTACAATATTGAATTCATATCTATTCTTATAGGAATAACTAATGGACATCTATTCTTATTGGAATAACTACTACTACATGTACTATCACTATGACATTAAATTAATACACTTACAGGTGATCATGTACATTTTCACCTAACAAAAACAAACAAATACAACAACAACAACAACAACAAAACACTCACTCCCTAACATGTAAATACATGTACCTTGTATTAAGGTTTTAATCCTGATACATACATGTAAATTTATAGTTGCGTAAGAACTACTCTATAAAAAACACACACCAGAAAACAAACAAAAATCGCGCATTCTTTCATTCATAATGGTTTATTAGATAAACACTTCAATGGCAGCCGTTCAAGGCTGAATCGATGATGGTTTCCCAAAGACATAAACTACTTTCATCTTGTTAATAGTCTTGTGTTTAAGTAAAATAATACATCGTTGATGCGCTAATTTGTGGTCATTGATCCAAAATCAATCATTAAACAAAGTGGAAAAAACATGGTTGGATGAGCGCTGTTTAATACTAAAGTGTTTGTGATTTTGATTACATGCCCACTTGAGCCGAATCCATTATTATTAAGCCAGGCAATGGCCTGACATTTCCCAGCGAATGATTCCATCCTTAGGTGATGAAAAGCATTCAGACGGCGATGGCGGTGTTCTCTTTGCGTGCCCAAATATGGAAAGAAAAAACATGGCCCCCACGGCGCGGTGAGAGTGACCAGCGGTGTTTAGAAAGCGGCAGCATTGGTGATTGAACGCAGAGTTAGTTGCCTCGGGGGCCAAGTTTCAAGTCCCAATTGAGCCTTAATTGCTGGGCATACAAATCACGGTGGAAAACATTTTTGGCATTAATCTTTTTTCAATATTGCTTGCATGTTGTAGCAAACACTTTATCCCTTGCTTACGTGAGGTGTTGGCTATCGCTTTTTGTATGTTTCCTTACATTGGTGTCTACAGCTGGTGTGTGCAAGTACAAATTTTATTTCCTGTTATTACTGGTATAGACCAGTTTTGGAAACGCCCCCCTCTCAAAAAATGAAATGGAAGCTCTTATTACCAATCATGTGAAAGAATATGTTTTGACTAATATGTGATGATACAAATTTTGCCGGGAAACCGCTTACTAATTGATATATTTGGTAAATTATTATATCTATCCGGACCAGATAGATATTGCGCAGGTGTCACATAGTCCCATATACATCTTTCTGTGTACAGTGCTTGTAACCTTACCAAGACTGGGCCAAATTTCTTATCATTTTGATGATTCCAGAACCTTGCAGTATACACCAATACTTACATGTATGCTAGATGATCAATCTTTTCTGATCGATTCCACAAGACCACAAGGTTTCTTTCACAATGCAATCGCATGACCAGAACTGGTCTTTACCTTTAAAGTGATGATGTAATTTGCAGATTTTATTGCAGGAAGATTATTTTTGTATAACTTTGTAACTTATGACAAAATGTACAGTATGTATACATGAAGAGGAGTCAAAGGTTCAAATATGGTGTTATAAAAGAGTTCAAACATAGACACATTTGACGTATCTATTTATAACATGAATAACCTACACTTACAGGTATATTCAATGTCAGTTCCTAAAGAAGATAGATAGATTTTGCATGTCCATGTAATATGTAGAAAGGATGTTTAGTATCAAGCCCCCCCCCCCCAAAAAAAAAGGATGAATGAACAACAAAAGAAGAAAATCCACCATTGTGCACCTGTAATCATTATTGTAATGAGGCTCCATTCTTTTTGGTCAGCCCCAACAATGAAAGGGCTTTAGTGGGACTGTTGATCCGAGGGATTTAGCAGGCTGCTAATGAGAAGTCTTTAAAAGGTAACAAAAGGGGAGAGAGGGGGAGAGATGATTGGAAGGGGTGCTTCTTCTTTGTATTAACATACATGTACAGGCCTGTGTACATTTACAGTGTACATGTAGTCTGTGTACAAAAATACACATGGTGGATCCAATATACATGAATGTGTCCGACCCTCGTCAGTATGCTGATTGCAGGTGCATGAAGATATTTGTGAAATGTTTATCATGCAATGTGTGCAGTCAGTTAGTTCAGTTGTACCTTCCACATGCATATGGAGACCCTCTGTTCCCCATCCTGAAAATAGAAGAAGACAAAAAAAAACACACACACAAAGAATCAGAACCAATTTAAAGCACGTTTACATTAAATTAAATATTTGTGCCGTGCTAAAAATAATAGACTCCTTGGTTCCCGGAGCCAAGATACATGTACAGGTATGTATTGAATATGACAGAGAAGTTGAGCAACAAAAATATTTTTTATGTGGTACTGGTATATTAGAATTAAAGAGACACCCCCTTCCTCCCCCATTTCATTAAAAAATGACACCTAATGAATAGCAATCTGTAGTCGTTCGTGATGCACATGCATGTACATGTGCAGAATATGAAAATCTGAAGAAATGTATAGCCAGAGTATCTCCTTTCAGACAGTATTTACAATAACTATCCTTGCCTTGCAATATTGCATGTTTTATTAAATTCGCATAGCAATCAGTAACATGTCTATCCTTTTATACCATGTCTATCTATATTGTATTTTGCAGCTGGTGCCAGCAGAGGGCAGCACCAATGGGTCAGACACGGCATCGGTCACAACAGACACGAGAGGAGACTCGCAGCTCCCACCAGAGAGGACAGGTGGTATAGGAGACTCTAGACCACCTTCATTTCAGTAAGTCTTAACCTAGACCAGGACCCAGTCCACATCATTATGTCCTACACTGTAGACCCTATTCTAACTCACTTCCTGGTCTGGTCTATACTAGACCGGTCTACCTAAGAAGCGTACCTCTGGGCCCTGTTGCACAAAACTTACCATTGATGGTAACTTTGCCATCAATGGTAACTACCACGGAAACCTTGATTTTGATTGGCTGTTGAGCCCTGTTTCCATGGTACATATAGTTGCCATTGATGGCAAAGTTACCATCAATAGTAAGTTTTATGCAACAGGGCCCTGGACCGGTCCAGAAGACCACATCAGGTATGTGGTCTTCTAGGTCGGTTTGCTTCCTAGACCAATCTTTGACCCTGTTCTCACTCACTTCCTGGTCTACACTAGACCCGTCTACCTAAGAAGCATATTTCTGGACCGGTCCAGAAGACCACATCAGGTGTGTGGTCTTCTGGGTCGGTTTGCTTCCTAGACCGCTCTTAGACTCCGTTCTCACTCACTTCCTGGTCTACATTAGACCGGTCTACCTAAGAAGCGAACCTCTGGACCGGTCCAGAAGACCACATCAGGTGTGTGGTCTTCTGGGTCGGTTCGCTTCTTAGACCGCTCTTAGATCTCGTTCTCACTCACTTCCTGGTCTACAGTAGACCGGTCTACCTAAGAAGCGTACCTCTGGACCGGTCCAGAAGACCACATCAGGTATCTACATGTCTTTGGTCTTCTGGGGCGGTTTGCTTCCTAGACCGCTCTAACATCCATTGTGAGGACAAATCGTGCCAGGAAGTGTACTTCAACATGAAGAGAGTGTTGTGTGTTTTTTTGCGGAAAAGCAATGAGTTTTGGAAGTAAGATAAAGAAATATTGGAAGAAGTAGAGTTGGAAGATGAAATTAGGGAAATAAGGAAATATATACCGGTAGTAACAAGTTCTCTATATTCCCTAAAAAACAACAACACTTGATTCAAGCCGCCGAAGATGTCGTTATCAACAAATCCATAATTATGCTCACCAGCCTAATTTAATGATCATGCCATCTTCGGCTGGTAGCAAGTAAGTAGGGGGAGGAAACGTTGGTGTACTAGTGGAGATCAAAATTAAATAGGTGGGAAAGGATACATGTAGGTTGTAGGATTAGTTTTAATAAATGGAAATGGGAAGCTTCTTTTGCCTGAAACAACTTCAGCGAGGCTACACTGGCTCGGAGAGCGCGAGCCCAAGATGAGAGAAGAAGACGCCCCAAGGAATGCATCACATTCATAACTCATGGTGACATGTGACAAACTCAACGTCGTGGAGGTCGCAGATGGGTATTGACGAGGGCTTGTAAAAGGGGCTGGTAGAAGGGCCAGCCCCAGTCATGGACTTGACAAAACAAACTCATTGGACTACATGTAGTCTTCAAGTCAAAATTCATGTAGATTAGAGGTGGTTGCATGCTTGTCAGGCATTAACACAATATGAAACGACTAATACGAGCAAAAATTACTCCCCCAAAAGTGATTAAAAGAAGTTTTTTTAGAAACAAGTATCTACAAAAAAGAATGACAATAATACTGAATTAGGTTTACAGTCAGCATTTATGTACATGCACACATCCATGTTTATAATTAATTTGACTATTCATCAAAGGTAAGCCCCTCCCACCCCCCCCCCCCCCAAAAAAAAAAAAAAAAAAAATTATTTGAAGACAAATATTGATAAAATTATATTATTTGGGTTTTCTGTCTAGTACATGTAGGTAGAAAAAAACAACTAGATTTTTAATTCTTTCATCAATATTTCACTTTAGAAATGTGTCTTAAATGACAGCCTCTTTCACATTATGATACCGTTTAAGTGAAATTTTGCCAAGAAATTTGTTGGGCTCCCAACACTTTAGAGGGGCTTTAAACTGCTTTCCATTTTCAAAGTACATCCTTAGATGATGTCGGATCTTGTCTTAAGTTGGAATCTCAGGAGAAATAGGAAGGGACAGTAGGGGTTGAGCAGCGTCTTGTTGTTTCGTCCCGTGAAGTACCATGAACTTTCAGACGAGGCGTCGCTTTCACTTCAAATGCATCAAGCTGTGCACAGGTGTACAAATGAAATGGACTATCCTGTTAAAGGGAACCAACAGCAAGAAAACCCAGAAAAAAACAAAACAAACAAACAAACAAAAAAGAATGTGTATATTAAAGGCACCCTATTTTCAGTAAGGGTGCCTCATCTTGTCTACCATGAAAGCATTTTTATTTGCACGAAATGTTTGCAAATTCGCACCGACATAAAACTGAATTTGTTGTGATTTGTTTCTTGACATGATATTAAATTGCTGTTTACAAAGTTTCTTCTTTTACACCACTCACAACTTGCTTTTATCTTTTTTTAAAGAGTATATTTGATTTTTCTGATACCTCTTTAAAAAAGTAATAAATGTTCTTGAAACTGATATTTTGAATCTAGCATACTGGCATTGAAAGTTGAAACCAGACACACAGAGCAAAATATTTCTACAGTGTAGGTGATTGGGTAGTGGGTACTCTTTAATTTTCAAGTGCCAAGCCCTACTTGTCAGTGAAAGACAGTGAAAACAAAGAAGAAAAAAATAACAACAAGACAACAATTTGTCATTCATCGTAAATTGCATTGAATCAGCTACAAAAAGAACCTTAATTCATAATAACAAGAAGTGTCATTTGGGTTGAAC
This sequence comes from Strongylocentrotus purpuratus, assembly GCF_000002235.5. Classification (NCBI taxonomy): domain Eukaryota; kingdom Metazoa; phylum Echinodermata; class Echinoidea; order Camarodonta; family Strongylocentrotidae; genus Strongylocentrotus; species Strongylocentrotus purpuratus. Next base: position 16,282,914 of record NW_022145601.1, on the reverse strand, counting down.
TTGTCACATTCGATATATATTTCTTGATAACAAGATTATATTTTACATCAATATTTTGAAACAATTCTTGCGAACGGACACGATCTTGTACCAGCTGCCTCCCATGCCAGGTGAACAGAACATTGTTTTAGTAAACATGTATAACCAACATGTTTTTATTAGATATTTGATAGTCGCCAAACACGTACATGAAATTGATTGATTATTCATTGGCTTTACCTGGCATCTGCTAGAGATGAAGGCTTTCTTTTCGAGAGTCATTCATGTAGCTCCCGGCTTTCATGTCCAAGATCAATATGGCATGTTATTGCTTTAAATTAAATTCATGATGACATGAAGAGTGGCTAAGGGTTGTTGACAAAAAGATATCTTTTGGCTGCAGATGCATTATTAAATATGTTTTTTTTTAAGAAGATGAAGTGAAGTTAAAAGAAATATGTATTTTGAAACTTAAAGTACAAAACTGACATCAATAAAATTGATTTTGATAAAATTCAAACTTTCAAAGCAGAAAACCTGCCATATTAGTTATTTAAATCGTAAAATTTAGAAGGATTTCTTTGATTTTTAGATGGTACCAGACTTCAAAGCTACCTTTAAGGTCAGTCATGCAGTAATCTGTATTTAATCTGAAACTCCAAACACCATCCAATGTGAATGTAAACAAAGCATCCAATATCAGACCCTGTCCAGCTACATGTACATGGCATTACATACATGTTCATGTACACTGAGTATAATGAAAATGTGATACCGGTACACACATTTAATTGGTCCACTGTGATGAATATGGACATGCACTCTCCGTAATGCCAAATTGAAATTGCTAGCTAATTAATTAATTGATTGCATCAGGATGACACTGAATGTTAATGTCAAAACAAGCCAGTAGAAGCCATTAACATTTCTACTTTTCCATGCAATTCTAGCATTCTTTGAAGATGCCGCTTTTTCAATCGTGATTATTATTAATATTATTATTATTATGCTATACATCTTTTTAATTATTTTTGTTATCACTGTTTATAAACATACAAAAATACTCGTTCACGTTATATCTTTGAATATTTTCAACACAAGTATTTGTCCGAATCTTGGAATTGCTAGAGGGGCTTTTGCGATAGCATTAGGGGAAAAATTGCCCTTAATCCCCATGTGAATTGCTGAGGAAGACAAATATTTTAGTGTCATTTATATTTGGAAATGTCTACCAGATATTCATACCAATTGAGTCAATGTAGAGATACATTGAAACATTTTTTTTCTTCTATCAATACATCTCTGCAGTGGATTATTATTCTTCACTTTTCAAATGCCCCCTTGTTTACTTTTTCAAGCCTGTTTAGATTTTGTTACATCTTGCAGTCAATCTTGATGTGTCTGAGACATTTATGGGAAGCATCTGTAACACAGCCTTCCGTAATGGCCTGTTCACACTTGTGGAAATTTATATTAAACTTGTATAAAGATATGCTGTGAAAAGAATCGTTGTGTAGGGAAAGGGCATGCACACATGCGAACACAGCTCTTCGTAATGGTCTGTTCACACGACAGGATTTTTTCCTTAAATTTTTAATGAAGATACATGTACATTATTCAGAATCGTTGAATAGAGAAAAGGGCATGCACATGTGTGAAAAAGTATAAAGTAATTTGCAGGCGTATATATATAGAAACTAGTTTGGAAAAGGTCAGTTTCAAGACGTGTTAACTGTGAGCTTAAATGGTAGCTGGCCAATCACCATTGCAAACTCGCGTTAGGCCCTGGTTTTAGTATTAATGCAGTTTGTATACAATACAAAATGCACAACCAGAGTGGATCCTGACTCTTTTATCTAGTTTCCTTGTGAAATGATGCTGAAACCTCCGCTTTGCTCTATGGCATTCTGCAGGACTTGACAGTAACACTAGTAACAGGCGCCGGGGAGACATGGGCACTCATGCAGTAATCTAGGTCTTGACCCCCCAAATATCTACATAATATAAGGCTCAATACATACATGTATACAATGTACCGGTAGATGCAAACATTTCAGTCCATATCCCCTCCCCCTCAAATTTTTGTTTAGTAGCCATGCATTCTGTCGATATCTATTAACTTTTTTAATACATCATTTAGACTAAAACAAATTAATTACTTCTCGAGAAATTTTTGAATACATGTACATGTAGCTGTACAAAGTGTACATGTATGTTTTTTCGTACTAAACCTCACAAAAAATTTGTTGCTCGTCTGAACAGGATTTTTAGAGCTGCCCTGCAATAATACTGTTATGAGTGCTATCATTTGTGGATGGCATTGTGTAAATATGTACGCATTCTTTGCATCGGTGACAGAACCAGTCCAGTCAGTCAGCCCCAGTGACCTGCAAGCTACAGATGGACCTTGTTTACATTGAGATCTGCATGTACATGTACATGTGGGAGATGTAGATTATTATAAAGATGATTTTGAATTTGATTGTCATTTTAGGCCTATATATACACATATGTATGCCTTATATGTTGTACATGTATGCGTACATTTACATGGCTTTTTGTGTCCTTGCGAGGCTTCATGTTGGAGCAATGTCCATGTATTTCCACTTTCTTTGACTTTAAAGCTAAAATTGAGTTCTGGTCACACGATTGCATTGTGAAAGAAATGCTGTGGAATAGATCAAAAAAGGTTGATCATCTAGCATATAAGTATTGGTGTGTATTGCAAGGTCCTGGAATCATCCAAATGATAAGAAATATGGCCCAGTCTTGGTAAAGTTACAAGCACTGTACACAGAAAGATGTATATGGGACTACACGAACACGTGGCGTAAAAATCCATCCGGATTTTTATGATGTTACATGCCATATTTAGAATATTGAGGCATTTACAGAGCCATGCTTTTCAGGGAACATAAGGTCTATGTATCTGCTGTTCCTCCCCACTTGCATAATACAACGATAACACTCACAAATTATTTTTCTTTCACCGCTTCCCAGAACTCAACCTTATCTTTAAGTCTGGAATCCAGACTAATAGCTACCCAGTATTCACAAGCTGGCCTTGAACCTTTTGTGATTCCTTGAACAATGGTTTGAATACTTTATCACTGAACAGGAGGTGTGAAACCTCCCCCTATTCAATGATCCATTTAAATAGTAGTATCAACCACAATGCTCTACTGACATCAAGTTGAAACCCCCATGCTGCAAGTACATGTAGGAATGTCTAAAACATGGAATATGAAATAAGCCAGATTTTGATAATGATAGTAATTGTAATTTCTTACAAATAGTTAACATGTAGTGCATTACACTTGTAAAGTCCCTATGCACTGAACGTTAGTGTCATATACAGTAAATGACATAATAATATGAATAATTTTATTTTATGACAAATCAACCAGGCAAGTACAAATTTAAAGGGTGTAGAAAAAAAATGTTAGCATATAACTCAGCAAAATTGTAATTTATATAAATTGATAAAATGTTAGATGGAAATAGTTTATTATAGTGATACTGATGTGCTCCTTGGAAATATCTTGTCATAACAGAAATATGAAATGTTTAGTATTAGACCCAGGAATATTCAATATTATGGAAGTTTGCCACAATAGAAAAAAAAAGGAAAGGCAAGCATGCAAGGAAGGGATGAAAGAAGATTGTGAGAGAAAAAAAATGATGAAAATAATAACATATATATTGTATTAAAAATGCATGCATCATACAAAACATACATCACACCTTATGACATTATGACAACTTTGATACTTCAACAATTTTTTTCTCTTTCAACCGGGATGCAGTATAGATCAATGTTTACCCAGAAGGCCTATTAATGTCATCAACACACATCATATTAAAGGCATACAATAAGAGTTATGCATGTGGAAAGTTAATTACATTATGACATCCCCCTTGTTGTCAATTACCAGCGAGTTCTCCCTGCACTCCGATTAGGTCTGTCTTCATCAGCTCAACTTTGCCAAATAACCCTGTGTTTTCAGACTTGGGATATTATCTCGAAGCTCGAAATTGCGTCCTCACCAGACCGATACACTCATCACAAACTAGCTTGAACGGGCGCAAATTAGCCTACTATCTCCCAAATAGGGGGATATTTTGGCAACAAGACCAAGATTTCTCGGGATATTTTCTTGACCAAATATCCCGCTAATTGCAACTGTGGGCTGATGAAGACGCAAATTAACTGGCTAATTTGTGATCGGGGTAGTTAAAATGGCGGGTTATTTGGCAAACTCGAGCTGATGGAGACAGGCCTGTTGGGAGATGCAGCTCTTGACCCACTTTCCCTCTTAATTCAATTTTCTAATTTGTAGTAGATGTAGATGTACAGGCCCGTGCCGATGCCCCACTTGACTTCTGAAAATTGTGGGTTAGGCGCACTTCCATTTTGGGGTCAAAAATACTATTTTGGGGTTCAATTAGTGTTATGAGAGAAGGCACCAAGTGTCTGTCCATGTACATGTACATGTACATGTATGCATACAATGGTTGGAAGAGTTTTTAGAATGATTTTTTAAAGAATATTGAAAATGTAAATGATTGGCCAGAATTGTACGGACTTGGGTAGTACACTAAAAATGACTTTTTATTATTATTCACAAAAAAGGAAATTATTTGTTTATTATTATTCACATAAATGGGGGTTGAAAGGCAATCTCGGTCACATTTTCTGTATTTTATTGTGGTCCACATACATGTATATGCCTTGGAGTTTGCTTTCTCGATTTCGTAATAATTTAAATGAATATCTTTTCACCTGAAGGGCAACGTCGAGCTACAGAAAAGTTACTCACGATCATTGTATCAGAATTTAAAAAGTATCTAATTTTATTATATTTTCTTATATACTGCATGATTTTTTTGATATGCCAAGCTTGCTCTAAATAATCAGTTACATCAGTTACATAAGTGTGCGGGCAAGCACTGAATCCAATGACCGGGGTAATAGTATATTTGTAAAGCGCTTAGAGACATTTGTATTAAGCGCTACAGGTGTATATAAAAATTAAATATTATTATTATTATTTTTATTAACATATACATGTAGTCATAAACAGTTAAACCCTTCTTATAAGAATACACATTTTTTACCGCAAATGAATACCGGTACATAAAGGTAGGAATTCCCTTTAATTAATTTCTGTTTTTTTTATCTTCCTTTTTTACAGTTCGAGTGGAGGAGGGGTCCAAGATAAATTTGACGACACAGACACATGTACAGAATCAGAGCGAAGCTCAAGAAGAGGTATGTTGCATGTTTCCCCTTTTTTAATTCCTGTTTACCCCAATTTTATTTTGAATAATGAATACCTGAACAAAATGTTTATTTATGATTGATCCTATTCACATATTCACTGAGTTGCACCAATGCATGTTACCTCTATTAGGCTGCGTTTATGCTTGATTTTGAAGGTAGAATGAGCGATCTGAAACGCACATCGTAAACGCTCATCGTAATCACAGTTCCACGGTGTACGGTTTATGCTCACTTCTCTGGCTCCTTCAGGCAATTCACCCTGTGTGGCCGTAATTGGCCTTGCAGCTGGATTCGCAACCTGCACTGTGCATGCTACGTAGACCCACTAGAGGTCAGTGCGTTGACCCCATTTAAATGCGTTTACAAATTGTAAACGCATCTTTTTGTGAGTTTACGATCGTGATCGTGATTGCCGTTTTTCGGTGATTCTACAAAAGTGAGCATGGACGCAACCGTGTTTTAAACTAAACGCGTAAAAGATGCCTGATTCTGGCCAGAAAAAGTTAAGCATAAACACGCCCATAAAGGCTTGTTTGGATGGTGCAGTAAAATGCTGCTGTTTTTTTAACGAGTAAATGAATGGCAACTGCGTGAAACAAAGGACTTCTGCATTTACACTTAGCTCTGTGTTGTAAGAAACAGAAATGTGAAGTGTGTTACATTTGACGTCTTTTCAAAGAAAATCACCACTGTTTTGCCTCGTCGGGTCTGAACGAGCCTTGAGGGGGGAAGAATCGTGAAGAGTTGGAGTAGACGTTTTGTTTTTGAAAAACGTTCAGAATATTGCCTGCTCAGAGCCAGAAGGGCATTAATTCATATTCTTTAATTCGGAGTTAACGCCCTTCTGGCTCTGAACAGACAACATGTTGTGCTTTATATGCAATTGCGATGATTACATTTTTTTGCTTTGCCTCTTGAAACTTGTCTCTCTTCTATTTATAGCCATTAGCATGAATGTAACATGCATTCGTTGTAGCATATGATAGTAGTTTTAACCAATATCCATCTAAAATATAATATTGTAGTGTAATTTGTAATATATTTTACAAAATGAATTCAACAATATGTTTGATATTTACTGAATATGCACACTTGTGAAGGAAAATGTAGTAGGACATTCTGTGTATTGCAATGAAAGATCACACACTGCATCATTTTTTTCTTCTTTTTCTTCACTTGCATGGCTGTGTCTTCTTGATGCTAAAATTACCAATTTACAGTTTTCCACATCACAAAAACTATGCAATGCAAAACTTTGAAAGCATTCTTGGGCAAAAGATATTGTACAGGATAAAGTGTAGATTCTATATAATACAAAAGGGGCTAGTCTCAAGTTGGTTGGGAGAGAGTAAGATGAACAAAATACAGAGAATATTGAAAGCTTTGGCATTTGACATTTGGACAAATCAGTGTGCATGAATGCCATCAAGTTGAATTACATACTGTAGATCTAGCGACGAAAGGAGGAAGGAAATATGCAGTCAATGCTGGAAAAAGGTTTTAAAAAATCCTTGAGATGCATAAGAAAAAGTGCAGTACGAGTGTGCTTACTTTGGAGCCGATCTTATTTTGCGGAATTATCTTTCCATTTGCGACATCCCTGGCCCCAGTTCTGAAAATCAAGATTCCTAATAGGAGTGGATTGAGGCTTCTTGTCGGAAACGGAGGAGTGCTCTTTCGTCGTCCGTGATATTCATTCCTGGAGAGCTTCTTCGTTCATCCCAAGGCCTATTTTCTGAGCACTGACTCAGTCATTTGATGTCTACTTTCCGTCTTCATCTCCATCCTTATTTTTTTCTAAAATTTATTCAACTTCCTTGTTTTATTTACGTCATTCAGATCCTTTCCTCCATCTCTTTCTGGTGCTTGGCATCTCATTCTCTCTCTCTCTCTCTCTTACTCTCTCACTCTCCCTCTTCCTAGCTCTCTCTCATCTTTATCACGATTCTTTCTTCAATTATTCATATGTCATGACGTCTTCTTGTCTTTTCTTCCTCTGTCCCTGTCAGTCTGTCTTACTCCTTCTCTCTCCCTCGCGCTCTCTCCCCTCTCTCTCTAGCTCTCTCTCTATTTTATCACAATTCTTTCTTTAGTTATTTATATGTTATGACGTCTTCTCCTTGTCTTTTCTTAGTCTGTCTCGGTCCCTCTGCATGTCCGTCTGTCTTACCTCTTCTCTCTCCCCCCTCTCTCTCTAGCTCTCTCATTTTTATCACGATTCTTTCTTCAGTTATTCATACATTATGACGTCTTCTCATCTTGATGACTTCCTGTCTCTGTTTCTTTTTTGTGCATAACAGACTCTCTTGATATTTTCCTCACATCACCATCTCCTCAATTTCTGGCTCTCTCTCTCTCTCTCCCTCCCCCCTCCCTCCCCCTCTCTCTCCCTCTCACCCTCTCACCCACACACTCCCATCTCACATAATTTTGGCCTTTCTCTTCCATCTCGGCATTAACCCATTTTGTCCCCCTCCCCCTCTTCTTCCATCGCCGGATCAGAAAAATCTTGCCCCAGGTCGCCACGTCTGTGGCAATTTCTATCCAAATGAATAAGAAACGGCAGAAATCCGACCCGCCGGTGTTTTGTAATGCGGTCGTTTGTTGTCGGGGCATAAGTCCCCACGTGCATGTTTGGCCTGTAGGAGAGGGAAGCAGAAAGCTGGAGTAGCGGTAATGCATTTGTACAGGTTGCAGATGGGGTAGTGGTATTTAAACGGTTTTGTGCCATGCATGGCGATGATGCGGGGAGAGAGAGAGGCGAATGGGCCAGCATGCTTTTATCCTTAAGACTCCCTACATCAGTGACTCATCGGCATATAGGCTTGTTTTTCAGACCCTGTACTGTAACATTTGCTGATAATTTTTGTAATAGTGTATCATATTTGAAGATGCAGTAATGCATTTTCAGTAGGAATTTATAGCAAAGAAGATAACTGTACAATTTATTGTGAAATTACCCATATTTCGTGGTTGATGACATAGAGAAAGAAAATTGCATCTCCTTTCAGGAATATTTAATGAAAAATGGTGTATTGTCAGAGACTATCCAATGTATGCTTTAGTCATGAGTGTGTGTGTGTATGCATAGGAGCTGACTGTATGCCTACGTACATGTACATGTCGTATGTTTCCTAATATATGCGCAATATTGCTGATTTAGTCATTATCCTGAAATTGGTTTTTTACTTACGAGTAGCAGGATTATCATTTGATGAATCTACCATTTATCCATTTTGTGATATTGAAGGTATTAGCTAAGAAGGGGGTTGTATCCAAATGGATAAACCGAGGGCTGGGTAAATAATGATACTCATTTATGAAGTAAAATATCAAAATTGAAGAAAATGATATTATATGAATGGAAATGGATTTTTTTTTAGCCTCGATATATACTGTACCGGTAGTTATATCAATTTAAAATTTTGCAGAAAAATGAATTGAAATTATGGAATGGAAAATCCTGCCGCGCTGGGGTTTTGCTTACTTTTAACATTTTGTTTAGGTTGCCAGCCGGGCAACCTTTAAAAAAAAAATGTTTTTTAGAGTGTTTTCCAATTTCAAATTTTGATGGTCATTTTCAATGAACTGCACCTAAGGTACAATAAACTAACAAACAAACAGAAACAAAAAAATGAACCAAAACCTAGCCAAACAAAAACAATACATGTATATGATTTTCTTTGGTTGCCACTTTACAACAAATGTAGAACTGGACAGTTGCCAAACAGGATGTTTTGTGATCAGTGGCACCTGGGCATATGCTTCTCTCAAGCCCACCTTTATGATATTTTGGAAAGGTCATTGAATGTCAAATTGACATCTTCATTAACGATGGCCGTGTAGAAAAAAAAAGAGAATTTGAAGAAAAGGAGAAAAAGTGGGAGGTGGTTCAATTTGATGATTGAAATGCTCAATCGCTCAGGTGTGTTTCATCACTGTAATGAACCCTCAGAAAGGAACCAATCCATTTCTTGAAGAACACGATCATGGACAAGGTGGCACAATGGGACCCCATTCACACTTAAGAGATAAGAATGATCTCAGCTGGGTCGCCATTAATGACAATATGATAATATTGGGTGTTAATCACTTTGTCAGGTTATGATGAAGAATGTCTTTTACCTGGCTGATATGAGAAAGCAAGTGCATGTTTGTGAGCACTCAGGAAAGATGAGAAAGGTCTCAGCTGGGTCGACCTGAATGACAGTGATTGTATATCTATGGGTGTAAACACACAAATTTGTCAGGTTTTGATCAAGAATTTCTTTTACCAGACTGGTAAGAAAACAGATGTATGCTTGTGAGCACTTGGGAGACCTATTTGTGTGGTTACTCAACGGACTTGGTAATTGACAAGTCATGCTGTAACTAAATGCATAAGCACACCGACTTGGTTTTGAACCTGGGACCTCCTGGTTACAAGACCACTGAGCCATCATTTTTGATGAGACCAACCTTATGTTAGAGTGAGAATGGGTCAGGGTACTCATTTTTGATGAGACCAACCTTATTTTTAAGTGAGAATGGGTCAGGGTACTAATGGCTGGCTTGATTAAATGACAGCTACGCATGCATCACCATATCCCAATTACACGAACCACTAGGTGTGTATGTAACGCCCTGGGAGGGTGCGCTTCCACCGTCGTCCCTCGGCCGCGCAGCCACGCAGCTTCGCCCGTAACATGAGCATGGGCGTTCAAGGGAAAATGACCGAAAAATCGTAGGCGGCCAATGGTGGGGCAATAAAGTGCATGTGATTTAAGAGGGTTAAGTATTTGGGGGAGGAGCATAGTATGTTTTAATCTTGTAAAACATGTATTCATGCAGCTGTAAACAGATAATGGAATTTGGAGGAAATGTTTATCAAATCAATAAGTATACTTTCACAAAATGTACATGTACAAATAAAAAGAACATGAGATTTTATCAACAAAATATTTAGAAATTTATTGAATACTTTTTTCTAGAAAATTTGGAAAGAATTCTTGTCTACATGTACATAATTACATGTATATACAGGCAAAAACATATTTCACTCTACACTTGGGTTTGCATTTTAACATGAACAGATGTGGAGGTCAATTAGGGTTAAAGTTTAAAGAAAGAACACCAGAAAATGCAGCAGAACTAGCAATTTAGCCCTACTTTTCATGACTATTTAATTATGTTTGTGGCATTAACTTCAGACTGCCACAAAATGTTTGATAGTTCACCTCTACAACAGTCCTTTGCATTGTGATGTGGGAATGCGATTGGGTTTTTCTTAGGTGTGATGAAAGAAAGTGTATTATTGGTTCTTGGGAGAGCAGGTCGTAATTATAGAGTGACAAGTTACATGTAGACTGTGAAGGAATGTGAAAGCCACTTGAAATTTACCTCAATACACGCTTGAAATTCACCTCTGCTTTGGTATTTACATAAATTTGCATTTACATAAATTAATAAATGAAAGAATAGTTTATTATTGGCCCTTGGGAGAGCAGGTCATAATTATGGAGTGACAAGTTACATGTAGACTGTGAAGGAATGTGAAAGCCACTTGAAATGTACCTCAAAAAACACTTGAAATTCACCTCTGCTTTGGCAATAGCATAACTTATTCATCTGGAAGCATCATAGCATGTCCAAGTCCCGCTTTCAGATATATATATTCTTTATGTGGTGGGAGCCAGAAGTTTTTTGAACCCTCAATTTTGAAGGAATGCTCGTCTGGATATGGATTGAAGTTTTAGAGTTTGTTCATTATTAAATGAGCCCCTGCTTTAATTTGAAATGAAGGCATCCAAAAGTTGAAATTTTGGCATCTGGGGTAAAATTTTGGATCCTACATGTATATGCCTGGCCCCAATTATTGTCAAGCCGTGAGTCTAGAAATCTAGAATAACTTAATAGCACAATTCAGCTTGATGTACATGTATATTGCCTCTTTATATACACATTAGAGAGGGGAAAGGGAGAAATAGATGGCTCTTTATAGCGGCACATCAAACATTGAAAATGAAGAAAAGAAATTGGATGAAAATGGGGGGTGCTTGACCTGTGGTGGGAAACATAATCCTGTAGCTATTCAAACTTCCCAAGTAAACCGAGACCAAATGGGAAAATCATACTCGAGTGGAATTCTGGCAGGCACTTGATCGTTATTACCCCTTGTGACATGAAAAATATAATGTTCTTAGACAAGAAATGCGTAGGTGACGTTTTGCAAGACGTTTGGCGAGATGAGAACGACTTGAGTAGTGACGGTCTGTGGTAATAGTTTTTCTAAATTCAATTTAAGTGCATTATTGCATGTGAATTGTTTAATTTTGTTCAGCCATTGGCATTTGAATTGATTTTATTTTTGTATGTTTGTTGTTATTTGTTGTATGTCCGTAATCAGGACCATGATTAAAAACAGCTTTGCTGGTCATGTTTTTTTATCATATAAATGTATATTTCAAAATATAACTTGGCAAAACACTAATTTGTACCCAGCCAAATCACATTATGTTTTAAATTTAAAAAGAAAAGAAAATAACTTCATGGAAGATTCTAATGGACATTGCAAAATCTGTTGGTACACTAGCCCTGTTTATACCTTTCCTCACTGTTGCTACTTATCATGCCCCTATTCTCTTTTCCTTCATCCTTCATTCCTTCCCTTTAATATTCTTCATCCTCATCTAGTATCAATCGCTCTGCTCGTCTTATTGTATTCTTCTCCGTAACAAAGAACGAAATGCCATTTTCCTTCTGTGATCGACCGCCTCCCCCCGGGCACATGTAATTATGGGTTGGCTTTCTCCTTACATGACGCATCAAGATCCCACTAAAATCTAATGTACCGCCATTCTATTTTTTTTTCTGTGGCATATATATATATTCTGTTGCTTTCAGCTATGCAATAGTCTATGTGTTCAGGCTTTGTCGATGACGTCAGTAGTACAGCGATATCTGTTGATATGCAGCACACACAAAAATAGTTGAGATAATACCTCCAGAAATGGACAATAAATACTAAATTGAATTGAAATTGTATTGAAATTGTAGTCAAATTTGACCAATTTTTGCCATATAACGCTGAACTCAACAACAACAACAACAACTGAGTTTTTGTGATGGTTAACAAGTTATGCCATTTATGATTATTCTCAAACAGAATTTACTATGTCATTCATTGCAGCAAATATCATATCATTATTTAATATTTTATCCACTCGCATTCTGCCAAGAACCTCTGTTAGAAATGATAATTATACACTAGGCCTGTCTATATCAGCTCGAGTTGGCCAAATAGCCCGCTATTTTCAGACTCCGGAAATTAGCCCGATCACAAAATTCAGGCTATTTGCTCAGGAAATCTTAAAATCTCCTAAAATAGAAATAACTAAAATATAAACAAGACACAAGGTGATGTGAATTGATGAGATTGAGTCTGATTTTAGAGACTACTCACGTACACCTCTGGGGGATGTATTGCATTCATATTTTATATGTTTCCACCTCTTTTCATCGTACACGATAGTAAGTAAAGCTGAGCAAAATTATCCTGGGAATAAAAATTGTAGGTAGGAGGGCACATGTACATGTAGAACCTACAAAAAGAGAAAAAAAAAGACCTTGCAGTACAAAGCCCTGATTACTGTAACGATTGTCATTTTTTTAATGGGAATAGAATCTGATTTTCATTGATTTGATCACAAACATGACAGTTTTATGCAAAATGCGATGACCCATATTCAGATTTTATCGTTATGTAAGCCTGATCTTCAAGACGTACGTTGACATTGGTGAGATCTTCGTTATCTTGATCACTTTGTAAAAGTTGGGCCTACATTTGCATGAATGCATTTGTCCATGGAGAACATGTGCTTGGAGCCAGAAGGGCATTAACTCATACTGTACATATACATGTTCATGTACTTTAAAGATACTACATGTATGTCCCTTTTGACGCCAACCTCAAATTCTGTGGAACTTTGCAGGAATTATGAATATGTCATGTATATCCTATCTGTGAAATTTAAACGTTAGCAGTGTCCTTATATTCAAATTATGCAAGGAAACCTGTTAACTTGCTAAGTCGATTTGACAACTAATAGTCGTTATTTTCCCACTTAAAGACAATTTCAAGCCCCATTTGTTTTAAGGGGAGTTCTAAATTAGTATTATCTTTCAAATGCCACTGGAATTTAACCCTTTCATGTTTTGGCCTGCAAAATGGACATAGTACCTTTAACACAGAGTTAACATCCTTCTCGTTCCAAACAGATGATTTTCTAATATTGATAACCGGAAAATGCATTGTATATTTAGGCCTTTTTGCATTCTTTAATCAAAATATGAAATGTTTGCTAATTGTTTACATGAAGATTAATAGGGGGAAAAGTTAATGAGGTAACCTACAGAAGTATCCTAGATAAAAAGTGTAAATTTAAAGGTCCTGAAATTGTTTTGTTTCAATATTACAAAACTGTCTTGGAAGCACCCCCAAATTACAGCAAATGGTACGGCCCAGACTGTAGCCTGATACTGAAAATGTGGCTATAAACCATTTACCCCGAGGGGTGTCACAGAATATGGAGCAAGAATGGAACCCTGCTTGACATAAGATGGTTGCCTGCTGATGGCTGTTCCATTCATTGCCTTCACTCCCTCTTCACAGAGTATTCACAAACAACCGATATGCTCATGTACGTACAAGGGCTGCTGTTTATCTATGCTTTGCATGTTAATTGTACAGGGTATGTTGAAGGATGTTGGTTAGCTCATTATTAAAACATTTGATTACCCTTTCTTTTCCCTCATCTAATTATGATATTTTAGAATTTTCTTGTGAATAGATTCCTCAGAGTCAGATCTCTTGCCAATGCACTTTAGTTAGAATGGAAAATATTCTTCTATTGTGTTTTCCTATGCAGGCCTGCTTAAAGTCATAGGCCTATATTTCAGGAATCAGGATGATACCTTTTTTCAATATTTAATCTATTTTGAAAGACCTACCTTATTTTGGAGGTAAACAAAATTGAGATGATGAATCTCACAACACAACATTTAAAGATATTAATGCATATGCCTATATTTTGTAGTAGTGCTAACTTTCCAGTATGAACCATAGCTTATTATACATACATGTACATACTCCTTGTGTGATGTTATTATAGCCTGAAACTTACATTTTGTGTATGTTACATACATGCTCATGTACTTGTCACAGAATACATGTAAATTCATAAAAGAGAGGAATAATTTTTCTATAGATGAATGAGGATCATTAAACTTTGCGGTAATTACAGTACCTAACATCAATGTTTGCTGGTTCATTGTCAAGGTCGACATGTACATTCTGATGTGGTCACGGTTCAGTGGTTGCATGTTTCTTCAAGTTTTGCAACGGGAAGAGAACAGATTGCGTATTTTAATCAACAAGGTATGGTTCTGAGCGACGGAAGGAAATATATCCAAGCAATCTCACTTGACTGCACACGAAGGAAGATTGTATGGCAGGAATGATGAATTGTGAGTCAGCATGTTCATGTCGGGTTAGGGAATGAGCAGCGGAGCGATGGAGATATGGAAGGGATATACATGTAAAATTGTACATATATGTAGAGAGAGACAGAGAGAGACAGAGGGACAGAGAGAGAAACGAGAGAGAAGGAGAGGGCAGATGGGAAGACGAGAGAGAGGAAGAGAGAGAGACTGAGAGAGAGAAAACGAGAGAGAAAACGAGAGAGAAGGGGGGGCAGATGGGAAGAGGAGAGAGAGGAAGAGGGAGAGAGACGGAGACTGAGAGATGGGAAGATGAGAGATAGAGAGAGAGAGAGACAGAGAGAGACAGAGAGAGACAGAGAGAGACAAAGAGAGAGAGAGAGAGAGGGCAGATGAGAGAGAGAAATGAGAAAGGGTAGGGGGGGGGTAGGGCTGCATCATGATTACATACATTTGTTAGTATGTTACCTATATTTTATTTGGAAAGTAGACAACAGATAGAAACATACAGTAATTAGTCTGTTGAGAGCCAGAAGGGCATCGACTTCTGCCCTTTAAATACTGAATTAATTCCCTTTCAGCTGGCACATATACTTCTCTGTTAGCCATCCCCTTTTTCCGCTAACAAAAATATGAATGAATGAGAGAGAGAGAGAGAGAGAGAGAGAGAGAGAGAGAGAGAAACACATTGGGGGGGGGGGGGGCATACATAATAAGAGAGAGGGCCTGAAAGAGAAAGAGAAAGCATTAATGGTCATACATTTGTTGAGGAGACACACCACAAAGAGAGATGAACATCGATGATCAATGCTCTGTGAATAGCAAAAGGTGTGAGACGTGCATTAGCCACTCTGGATGAATCCAACATGGCCACCGTACATACCAGATTGTCATTTATAGTTTTCAGGCACAAATCCATGTCGGCCGTAGTGCTCCACAGAGTGCCTGATCTGTTAGACTACGCCGACTGCACGGTCCACTGCACCCCATAGGCTACATGTATGTACAATAATGACACAGCCAGATACTCGCAGAGTTAGACTTGGTTCAAGACTGCATCGAGTTGCGCTTAAGTGTAAAATTAGAGCCTGTACCCGCAGACTAGTGTGACCTGGTCGTTGTCTTGGAGCACTCACAAACTCTTGTTTGATCTACATGAGGAGTTTAATGCTCTCTCCCCCGAAACAATGTTTGGATAGCCAGTTTGGGCCGCTGAAAAGAAATTTGTCAACTTTGAATACTCATGGTCCAAATAGCATCCCAAATTCTTTAGATAATGCATTTTATTTATGTCTGGATTGTCTGCATCCATAGCTACATTCACGCCTATGCCTGATTGATTGACGAGTGTGGCGAGAGGGAGAATGCCACCAAATTTGCTACCGAGAATGGAGATGTAAATTTGTGGTCGAAGGCATTCATGATAATATTGAATGTCTCTATAGGCCTGTTTTCATCAGCTCGAGTTTGCCAAATAACCCAATATTTTAACTATCATGATCTTTATCAGCCCGTAGATGCAATTAGGGGGATATTTGGTCGAAAAAATATCCAGAGAAATCTCGGTCTTGTTTCTAAAATATCCAGCTATTTGGGGGAAATAGTGGGCTAATTTGCACCCGTCTGAGCTAGTTTGTGATGAGTGTATCGGTCTGGTGAAGTTGCAATTTTGAGCTTTGGGATAAAATATCCCTGGTCTGAAAATAGCGGGTTATTTGGCAAACTCAAGCTGATGAGGACAGGCCTGAGGAGAATGCCACTGAATTTGCTAGGGAGAATAGAGATGTAAATTTGTGGTCAAAGGCTTTCATGATATATTGAATGTCTCCAATTTACTGGGGTGGGAGTCCCATCGTCCTGGAGAATTGAATCGTATTTCCATTTTTTGCAGTGTGATGGTGAATTTTAGTAAAATTTCAGGAGGCGGTTGTGGCGCAATTGGATGGTCGTCTAGCTCTCATGACTTTAATACACCAAAAAGTAAACAAAATAAAAAGATCCGGAAACAGGCAGCTACAGTGTAGAAACATTTGAAAAGAAGAGTGAAGTGTTTCCACTCTCCAATAAGTCCAGCAATGATTTATATTGAAAGTTTATTTAAGATTGCACATGAGCTTAACGGATAAACATAGAAGGATTTAGTATGAAACATATTTAACAATTATTATTTGATTGGATCTTTCCATATAATGTTTTATTCAATATATGCATTGCATTCAAATCAGGAGGAGGACACATGAGTTGTTGACAATTTAATTAGTTTATTTCAGAAGCATCACAATCTATTCTTTAGGAGTTATTGCTGTATCCTTGATACTTTGAGAGTTATGAGTATCTTCCTAGGAATGTCTCACTGGATAGCAAGATATCATAAATATGCTTATACCTTACGGATGACCTGGAGGTCGTGACCTCCTGAGGTCAAGTTTGGGATATCCACAAATAATCTCTCTCACTCCATCTTCTTGCAGGGAGTAGAGCAGTAAAGAATGATGATTTTTTAAAGCATCTAGGGGTCTGTATCGGTTTCTTAAAAATCCCATCCAATGTTAGGAGATAAATGTAATTACCTATCATATTATACATCATTACATGTGTACATGTAGGCCTGTACATGTATGTAGCTATATAGAGTTTTATCGCTCTGAATGTACTGGTACTGTATTTACATGGGAAGTTTTCCATGTCTGATCAGAATGTAATTGATAGGAGTTTCTCACAAGTTCTTAATGGCATTCACACAAGACAAATTTTGTTTACACCTGTCGTGTATCTATATAGAGTTAAATCGTGCTGAACATAAGTTTTAATTGTCTGAACTGAGTTCATGTACATGTAGCAAGATCACATGCATCATACAATGTTAACGCTAGACAAATTTAGGTACCTATCAACATTTTCATTAACATGTAAACCTTCAAGTGTTTTTTCCACGTGTGAACAGAAGGGTGTGTAGCAGTAGCTCTTGCATCATATCATGTTCACACTGGACAATTTAATTACCTGTCATAACTGTAATAAACACATAAACTATCAATCATATAGTCTTCTTTGTGTGAACAGAGGGGTGTGTAGCGGTAACTCTTGCATCATAAAATGTTCACAATAGACAATTTAGTTACCTATCATAACTGAATCCGATGACCAGGGTAATAATCTGTAAGCGCTTTGAGAGGGCCTGCGGTCCTGAAAAGCGCTATATAAGAAAGAACTATTATTATTATTATTAATAAACACATAAACCATCATATAGTCTTCCGTGTCTGAACAGGGCTATGTGTAGCGGTTTCTTATGCATGATCAGGTCTGCGGTGATAATCACCCACCTGAACCCTTGTGCATACCCTCTAATTGCACTCGAGGGGGACTATTATTGACAGCTCTGGCTCGTCCTGGCCATCACAGGCTGGTCATCATTAGCCCAAGATGTCAAAAACAGCCCTCTGATCCTGATCTGGGAAAATTCACCTGATCAGTTTGCCCTATTTCTTCAGAATAGCCCACTAATTCTGATCTGGAGAAATAAGCCTGATCACAAAAGGCGTTCATCGGCCCTAGTTTGATAAAACATCCCTCTAATTCTGATCAAGGAAAATTACCACGATCACAACTACTTTAAAACTGCCACAGGCAGGTCACCATTAGCCCAAGTTATCAAAAACAACCCTCTGATCCTGATCTGGGAAAATCAACCTGATCAGTTTGCCCTATTTCTTCAAAATAGCCCTCTAGTTTTGATCTGTAGAAATTAGCCTGATCACAACAGGCGTTCATCACCCCTAGTTTTATAAAAACATCCCTCTAATTATGATCTGGAAAAAATGACCACGATCACATCTAGTACTTGTTAGCACGAGTTGTCAAAAAAAATTGAGCGATTGTCGCAAACGAATTTGGGCTTATTTGCAAAATAGCCCTCTTATTTGATCAATTTGCTGGCTAATTTTGCCAGTGAAGACGCGCTAGGACTACAAACAAAGACAGGGAACTTCAACCCCAGACAATCTTGAATCGTGCTGATCGGTCGGTCCCACATCCCAAGCTCACGTTTTGCTCGGCATAATGGGGAAGCACCTCATGGATCCATCACAAACTTGAGCATAAAAATAGCACACTTTCAGACATCTCCTCTGGCTCTGGCTAGTCGTGGGGCTAAATGTTGGTGAATTATTGAATTACTGTCCTGGTGATTAGCGATTAATGTCCTGCAGACTCTTGTTTGGTGACAAAGATAGATGATGGTGCGGCAGGACAACTTGTCCACCTTGTTTTTATTTGATTTATTAGTCCATTCAGAGATAATGTAATTCCCACAGTTTTTTCCCATCTTAAATGAACAAGGAATGATGGTTCAGTGGTAGAGCAATGGTCTTATAATAATAATAATCTATAATAATAATACGCTAAGGCTCCGCGGGGGGCGCGACGTCTCGGCCAGCCTTTGTATTCTATTGTTTTTTAATGAGATCGCCGACCGAAGTTGGTGCAGCTATCTCCTCCTGAACCCTCCCCTCGGGGTCCCGGTGCCCGGTGCCATCGTCCGCGGGAGAGTCTACTCTGTGGAATTGGCTATACTCCGCCCGAGGTCCTCCTCCGTGTCGACGTCCAGGGCGAAAACAGACGCGATATGCATAATGCATGATATGCGTGACGACAGAGATACCTCATGCATATTCAACATTACATCCGTATCAAAGAGACACACGATAGATGACGAGCAACTCACATTATGTTGCGTATTAAATGCTCTATGCAAAGGGCGGGATTACACACGAGTAAGCCATCTTGCTATAGGGTGTGCTTTGTACTAGCTGCAAAAGCCCGAGAGCTGAGATACACGGGGCTAATTCCCGTCGACGTCCAAACTTAGAGACCTATTTCCATCATGATTGCCGCGATTTTGATATAGTTTTCGTGAATGGAGGTATGAAATCAAAGCTTATTTTGTGATTATTACGGACACGTATATAACATTTTGATCATCATTTTCTAAAGGAAAGTTTTTACAAGAAAACCATTGGACTGACAGTTTAGTCGCAAGCTGCCTTCAGTCAACACACAGTGCAGTGCTCCTGTGCAGTGTGTGAGAGTTGAGATGAGCTTGCAGGAAGCTCCAACACAGGCACCGCGCACCGTAGGCGTCCGACGCCTGCGGCGCCGGTGTTGACCTTCCTGGAGTGTGTGTGAGTTCAGCTGAGCTGAGCTTTAGTCGAAGAGATTTGACACTTTGAAATTGTTATCTGTTGGTTTGCATCATTATTGCCGCGATTTCAATATAGTTTCGTGAATAGATTTACGAAACCTGAGCTTAGAATTAGTAAAAGTATTACTAATGTCTACGTTTTTAAACTACTGTCTGATTTTCTTGTGAAAATTTTACTTTGAAAAATGATTATCGAAATTCATGGTCAGAAATAATCACAATCTAGGGTCTATATTACGTTACAGTTCTTGCATCAAATCAATGCATGAAAACTTAGTTATTGAACTAGAAAAATGTTGTGTTTTTTTTAAATAGGCAATTATGAAGTAGGAAGCCTGAAACCTTAGCCTACTAAACAAATCTCAACAAAGTGTAGGCCTATCCTTTGATGAATTAATGAAAAAGTAGCCCCAGAAAAAAGAGCCCCCGAAAGTTGAAAAAGTAGCCCCCGAAAATTTCCCAAAAATTTGAAATGGAGCTCCCTCTAGAATCCCGCGGATTTCCGCGGGTCCTGAGTTGAGTGTATATATAATATAGGCGTGGGGTCCACGGGTTTCAAGGGGCCATAAACCCCCGAAAGCTCGGGGGGTTTAGGCATTTAATTAGGGTCAGATGAGCATATTTTTAATACTTTATTTGTGACACTTGCGGGTCACTAATTGGCGTGGGGTTAATACGTAAAATTGCGTAGTGTTGCGTACCAACTTCGCTGGCCTATGTTACTATATGCTGAGGGACGGAAAGGGGTACGCAAGATGAACGAAAACAATTCAACATGTTTAATTTTTTTCGCGTACTTTCGACGTAGAAACTCGACGCAGAAAGGGCTATTTTTCAAGATGGCGGCCGACAATTTTTTTTTTTTTTTTTTTAAATCAGAAATACATTTTAGCAGTGCTCTTCATGTTTTTTTTCTTTCAAAAAAATAAAAAAAAATAAAAAAAAAAATAAAAAAAAATAGGAGGCGGCCCCCAAAAAGGAAGCAAACGGGGACGCTGTTTTTTTTCTCTCTCTCTCTCTCTCTCAAAAAAAAAAAAAAAAAAAAAAAAAAAAAAAAAAAAAAAAAAAAAATAGGAGGCGGCCCCCAAAAAGGAAGCGGGCGGGGACGCTAAACATGTATATTTTTTTAATGGCCTGAATGGCAAATAAAGTTCTTGACGATCTCTATATATCTATTTACACCCCCTGTCCCCTCTAGAATCCCGCGGATTTCCGCGGGTCCTGCTAGTCTATAATAGTAATAGCCTAATAGTCCACTCCAAATTTTATTAAACCGAAATGGAAATTCTTTTTGCCCAATTGATCGTGAGCCCGGCAGCCAGTGAGCAGCACCAGATCGACGTTGCTCTATCCCTTATTGTTGAACACCAAACAAGGTAGCAACAACTCCCATCTTTTAACGTCTTTTGGTATGACGCGGCTGGGGTTCGAACCCACGACCTCCCGGTTGTGAGGCGGACGCTCTACTGACTGAGCCAACACTCCGGTATAATTGTCAGGTCCAAAGTTAGAAACCTAGTCACATGCTAATGCCCTTCATTATGAAAGACATTAGTCCTCATTACCAAGTCCTTCACATAGGACTTAAAGATGTAGGTCCCAGGATGCTGACCTACCAACATATTCAATTCTTTGCAGGTAGATGAAATAAATCATCATTCAAAATACAGCAAAACCTGTTTACAAAGACCTCTCAATAGAGACAAGAAAAATGGTACATATAGGCGAGTGGTCTTTATATACAGGTTTCTGAAGTATATGTTTGAAGGGAAATGAAAAATGCAGTCATTATAGAAAGGTGGTCTTTCTACATAGGTGTTCGCCAAAATACATTTGCCTGTACTAATTTTTCCTTTATTATGTTACTTTTCCTTTATTATATTACTCTTATGATGTAATCACTAAGGGTTTACAAAATTATTATGAAGAGGCTTTTTGAAATCAAGTGCATATAAAAGTAGGCTAAATATATTCTTTTGGTATTGCTATCAGTAGTGACTACTCTTATAACCTCGCACTAGAAGTAGAATCAATGAATCGTTGCACAGCTTAGGACTGAAATGCAAATCACATGGGCTAATGTGTTTCCAGCAAGGACTGCAAATAGTGGCAATGTACGGTAGGGGACATTTCTTATTTACCTTTCAATACAAATTTGTCTGGGATTGTTAGGTGAATGTGTAATTGTGTTTTCATGACAGGCATTTCCATGTAGGCGTTTGATTGGCAGTGTCTGAGTGAATGAGACCCCTTTCACATTATTTTTTAAAACTGATTCTGTTTCAATACGAGTTTGTCTGGGATTGTAAAGTGAATGTGTAATTGTGTTTTCATGACAAGCATTTCCATGTACATGTAGGCATTTGATTGGCAGTGTCTGAGTGAATGAGACCTCTTTCACATTATTTTTTTTAACAACTGCTGCTGTGATATGGAAATGAGGTATAACCGGTATACATGTACTCAATGTGTGAAGAGGGTGTTGTGAGTATTTTGACAGCAGAGAAAAAAAATATTTAAACAATTTTGGGGGCTACTTTTCAAGCTTGCTTGCATGAAAATTACACTCTTTAATTTGTTTTGCATTAAACTCTATGCATATTTTGGGGGGTTCTTTTTGGCATTTTGGAGGCTAATTTGGCCGAGCCCCGTTTTTTTCCTTCCCCTGTTTGACAGAGAGAATGGAAGTATGACTCAATGACATACCATAAGATTTGCAAGTGAATAACAGTTAAACCAAGTGTTTTTGGTCAACCACTTCTTATGCATGTCACACTCTGGTGCTAATAGCCGCTTTGGTTTCTTTACATTTCTCCTTGAAAATGAAGAAAAGAATTCTCGGAAATTGGTCCTCTTTATTTTCAATCCCATTTTCTGGTCACTGCTTCTCACCTTCTAAAGTTCTCATCTTAAGTGATTTTTTCAAAACTGGTGATTTTTCCCCTAAAATTTGTGATATTCAATTGTCTCACCCTAAAAAGAATAGACATAAGAACTAGAGTGAATAGTAATTTTTTCTTTTTAGACATCTGATACCTTTTCCTGCACAGATACCTGAGTTTATTTTATTTAATCACTCTCTTTAAAAAGATATCAGTACAATAGTAATCTATATTTTAGCTGCAATCTGGTTTGGCTACTCTCAAAATGATTAATATATCATTGATAGGTTTTGGATGGAGAACGCAGGCAAATGGTAGAGAGTGTGAATTAAATATGGCTCACAGCTGAGTCATCCTTCCAAATATAGTCGTTTGGTTGATATTTGCTTGCACAGAGATACAAAAGACATTCTCCGTGTTGCTAGTATCCCCCCCCCCCTCACCCTGAAATGCGCCCCTCACAGGTGTTAATGTGTTACCATGGACCTAGTACACATGGTGTTACCCACTGTATACACCAGGGACCCATGAATAACATAAAAGTCCAGTATTTCAACGCCAGAGCCTCCCTTTCACCCCAAAATCTCAATACAGTCCCACACATTCCATGTCGATGAGGGTGAATTCATTCAGTAGCAGCTCAAATCTATTGCCAACCACTTAAAAACCAGGTCGTGAATAGCTGCCTTTTGTGCCTGTCGCAAGGGCCGGTCCAAGTAAACCCCATCGCCAAACAATAGCAAGGGGGGGGGGGGGATCCATTGTGGAAGGTAGTGATCACTGATTGATGGGGCGCAACAATGGCCCGGCCACCAAGGGGGGCGTACGGAAACCATTAGTACTTGAAATAACTGGATGTTTGTATGGTTAGTACTGAAGTGAGTGAAGAGATGGGGGAGGGATTCTTGTTGTGTTGTGGTGGGTATTTTTTGTAAGAGAGAAGAGGTACAGCGATTAGCATATAGTTGCTTGCAACAATAATTTAAGGGGTACTGGAAATAAAAGATTGGTTTGGGTTGGGGATAGAGATTGATAGCGAAATGTCTGAGAGATGGGGGAGGGATTCTTGTGTTGTGGTGGGGTTTTTTTTGTAAGAGAGAAGAAGTACAGCAATTAGCATATACTTGCTTGCAACAATAATTTAAGGGAGACTGGAAATGAAATTGGTTTGGGGATAGAGATTTAGAGTGAAATGTCTGAGGCTGGATGGAAGGATGTTTTCCTATGGAATAACAATGAATGATGGGTGGAAACTGGGACCTTTGACATAATGATTGAGGTCTACTGCATTCCTATAAAGAGAGGGGATACAAGAATATGAAGTTGGAAGAGTCTAGAAATGAACAGGAGAAAGAGAGAGAGGGAGGGAGGGAGGGAGGGAGGGAGGGAGGGAGGGAGGGAGGGAGGGAGGGAGGGAGGGAGGGAGGGAGGGAGGGAGGGAGGGAGGGAGGGAGGGAGGGAGGGAGGGAGGGAGGGAGGGAGGGAGGGAGGGAGGGAGGGAGGGAGGGAGGGAGGGAGGGAGGGAGGGAGGGAGGGAGGGAGGGAGGGAGGGAGGGAGGGAGGAAGGAAGGAAGGAAGGAAGGAAGGAAGGAAGGAAGGAAGGAGAGAGAGAGAGAGGGTAGGGGAGGGGAGGGGAGAGGGAGAGGGAGTGGCTATGGAGAGATGGTAAACTACAGGAGTTTGAACTGTTGTGGAACATACAAAGGTCCTTCCCCAAGGAATATGAGAGGGAGAGGGAGAGGGACAGAGAGAGTGAGGGGGAGTGATGGCAATAGCAGAAAGAAAGTTTGGAGAAAGGAGTAAGATGGTAAAACAATCGGATTGTAAGCTGTCAAGTAAAACATGTAAACAAACGAAGGAAAGAAACACAAACAACAAATGGAAAAATCCAGGCAATGCCTCTGTAATATGCACGTAACATACATCAGAGGACCTGTAGATATTCAGAAAGGAATTTGGCATGTTGATGCAACTGCACTCCTGGACTCGGTTTGCCTATAAATAAAAACCCAGACGCCGAGATTACCAAAAAGTACAGGCAGCATTGCATCTTCAACATGAGATAGGGATGATCGCGAACCCTCTCTGAAATGGAGACTCTAATAATGACATAGCTGAAGGGGAACTTCACTCGTAAACAAGCCAGATAGAAACGCTTCGTTTGTCGTAAATTCTGGCTACGCGTAGTGTTGTTATTGCAGCATATCTATTTGAATGAAATTGTTGAACAACCTTTGAACAGCAAGCAATGACAGAGTGATACTTTGTGATTTGTCAGTGTATGTGAAAAATGTAGGCCTCCTATGCCTTGTTGAAAGCCAGAAGGAAGTTATAAAATATATCTAGGTAATTAATACCTCAATCACACTGAAACACTAACTCTAATCTGACCGATCCTGGGTCATTTGGAGTAATGTAATATTTTGTTTGGTCTGTTGTCAATCTGGTTTCTGTCTTGTCGGAGTGAATAAATTCCAACAGGTTATCTTCTTTTTGGATCTTAGCATATTGCATACATAAAGGCCTGTATTTGGAAATGTAAGAAAGTAAACTTCTCGTAAGTAGGATTGCATAATCATGAAAAGATAACAACGCTCTACATCAATTTTTTTTCTCTCTGCAATGTTATGGAAGATGTGTAATGCCCTCCCATTTCCTTGTCGAGAGACCTACATTTTCTTGTTATGCATGTGACCCATTGTTTGTACAAATCGGATTACAATCCTGCTCTTTCAAGTTGGATGTGTTTCATGTTTTATTGAATTGAATAAAATTTGTTCAGTATTGTCAAGAGTGAAGACGTACAATATACAATACAAGCAAATGAAATGACCTTGTGTATAGACATTGTTATTTGAAGTGTGAACAAGAAGTGGAAGAAATAAGATGTTCATGTCAAGGATTGAACCAAGAAAAGAAATTGGCAGATAGACAAAGAGAGAGATAAAGGGAGTTTGAGCAAGAGACTGGAAGAAGGAGGGAGAGAGAGAGAGATTGCAAGAGGAGGAGTTGAAGGAGGAGGGAAAGGGAGGAGGAGGGAAAGAGGGAGGAGGAGGGAAGGGAGGGAGGGAAAGAGGGAGGGAGGGGAGGGGGAACTGTAAGGAAAAATGGAGAGTGTTTGAGCAAAGGTAAGAGGCTGGAAAGTAGGAGAGAAAGAGCGAGTTTGGAGGAGACGAGGCTAGAAGAGAAAAAGAAAGTTTAAATTGAGCAAGGGGTAGACGCTGACAGAGAAAAAAAGAAAGAGAGTTCAAACGAGAGGGAGAGAGAGGCTGGGAGAGGGCAATGAAAGTATTCCACTGTGCATATCAAATTCAATAACCATTCAAGCAACTTGAATCAAGATGTTATTTGTATGGATTCCCATCTGTGTGTATAGAACCATGCACACCCTGCCAGATTCACTGCTTTTTATTGACATGTCTAGTGGTAGGATCAGGATCAGCTAGACATTTATTTTGCATGGCCAAGGCCGCAGACACCAGTCTTGTCAATGTATGTGTTGTATGTTGGCTCGGATAACCAGAGCTGCCAGCGATTACGTTTTTCCAGGAATGATTCTGTTTTTTTCTCCCAATAACTGTAGTATGTGTTTTAACTTTTAAATAATTTGTTGTTGTTTTTGTTTTTTTTTGCTCATCAACCATATGCCCTAAAGTGTTGGCAGCTCTGGATAACTTTAAATATGGGTTATCGTCAGCAAAGCCAATGATTCTATTTGATTGTGTACATGTAAATACAGAAAACAAATTTCCCATTTTGGGAAAGAAAAAGGAGATACCAATTTAAGAATGTAAGAATTCAGATGAATCATATTTGTAATTCAAAGAGATTGAATTTAAAAAATGTGATTCATGTTCTCTAAAGGATGAAAATGTTAACAAATGAAATCAAACAAAGGTTTGTAGCTAATGTTCTATACTCGTTGTGAGCAGAGCAAATCTGATGAAAGAGTCATGATCTCATTATAATGCATTGCGTTGTTGACTTTAATTCTCGTAGTCCATAATGACAAAGGTGCTAAGTGTATGGACCATTAATCAAGCAGATAGACCCATACAGAAATGTGCAGATATAGTCAGTATGTCAATATTCAATATGACAAAGGTCATAGTCAACATGACGATGGTACTAAGCGTATGGACCACTAATCAAGCGGTTAGACCCATACAGCAATGTGCAGACGCTGTGTAATGCATTCAAATGAAAGGTGAATGATATGGATGTAAGACATGGTCTCCTTATGTAAACAAACCCATTGAGTGACAGATTAGTCTGTTTGACCCCAACCCATGGTGAAACTAGACTGTGAGTGACCCCTAGTGACCTTTGGGATGTGTGCTTGCGCTTGGTTGTGTGTGTGTGTGGGGGGGGGGGGGGAGGGCTAAGAGGGGGAGGAGTGGGATTGGACAGTGGGAGGAAAAAAGAGGGGCAAGAATGTGGATGTAAATATAATTTCAGTAGGGATGTTTCATACATGTAGATAATTTGATACGATTGATGCCTAGGTCTATATCCTAAAATGCAGATAATATTAAGAAACGAAGATGATGATGATGATGTTGATGATGGGGATAATGATGGTGGTGGTGCTGATGGTGGTAGTGGTGTGGCTGTGGCTGTGGTTTGATACAAAATAGGGCACGTTATTGAGACAACAACAAAACGAAAAGAGAAATGTTGTTAAGCAGTCAGATTTAAACCCCAAACCTACATAATTTTGTATGCCTAGTAGGTTAGAAATATCCAGCGCACTCACTTCAGCTTCAAATACCCCCTTTCTTTTTGCCCCATATTTCAATGCTAATCTCGATAAAGCTTTCTACCTAAACACAAGCAGCATCTGGGTTCCAGCTGATAAAGTATAGTCTCCTTTAAGAATTTCACTACGTAGAGCAGATATCCCCTAGCCACAAAACCTTTTCGGAAATTCTCTTCATCACAGAGCTGAGCCTTGACTGAAAACTACCACATTTCTTCATATCATAGACCATAACTACTATTGCCAGAAGGGCGTTAGCTTACATTTTTTTTTCACAGAGTTAACCCCCATCTGGTGCCCTAAAGACGAAATAGTCTGTTTGGAGCCAGAATGTCATTAACAAAATGTACACGCAAATGTAGATTATTATACAGGTGTTGTGTAAATCACCACTAGCTTTTGCAATCAATTTGTAATTGTGAAAATGCACCTACAAGTAGTGTTTTAGCAGCCAAACTTTTGTTGTTGTTGACATAACAAAATATGAAATGTTGTCAAGATTGAGATGAAATTTTGTATAAGAAAGTTGTAACAAAATGTAAATTAAGACACGCAAATGAGTCTGTGCCTGCAGGCTAGTGTATCTGTGTTCATAGCATCTGGAAGTTCAAGAATTTTACAGGTATTGGCACGTACAAGTGTGATCGTAATAAGAATACCTTCTGGTATTAAGGGGAAAATACGAGTAATTCTTGTTTGGGGTTATATACACTGTATGTGCCTGATCTGTACTATCCAGACTGACTTTGTGCGTCATAAATCATCGTGTGTATCCTCCCAAATCAACTCCTTTCATTAATCCCCCTCATTAATCTCTCTCTCCCCCCACAAGCCCCCCTATTAATCCATATATCCTTGCCATCCTCCCCCCTTAGGTCACCATCGCATGAGGAGAGACAAGTACAATAACTGTGAGTTTTTATATGCTTTGGATTGATTTTGTTTTTGGTTTCTTTCTCTTTAACCCTTTCTCTCTCAGACCCTGTTCATATGCTGTCCCGTTTCGGTCTAGATCGGTCCGCTTTGGTCCAGATTTGGTCTGTTTCGGTCCAGGTCGCGCCGTCTGTATGAACGGGGTCTAAGCTCTTGCAGCACTCACATCTACTTGTCCACTTCACATTTCACCTCCCTAGACCTCCATTCATCCGTTACCATAGTTACGCATCCATCGCAATTCATGAAATGATGTAATTTGAAAGTTTGCAACCATTAACATGGCTTTGTGTTATTCGAAATTGACTGCCAAGCTGCAAACTCAGGGAACATGAAATTTGGCACGATGTAGTTGGCAGCTAGTTGGCAGCCTTTGTCTATTAAATAACAGAGAGTTTAACAAACAAAACATGCAGAACCTTTGGAAGGTTTTCACCTACACGTAGCTTGCACCTTCTCGCATCTATAGATATTCATCAAACATTTATTTGAAGATATTTGCAGTGCTCTGGTATACATGTACCCTTTCAACTCTTCACACACTTATTAGCATGCAGTTTGCAAATCGTTTGCATAGAGCTTCTGTCTGTCTACTCTGGTTTGATTTTGACTCTCTCTCTCTCTCTCTCTCTTTCTCTCTCTCTCTCTTTCTCTCTCTCTCTCTTTCTCTCTCTCTCTCTTTCTCTCTCTCTCTCTCTCCCTTTCTCTCTCTCTTTCTCTTTTTCTCTCTCTTTCTTTCTCTCTATGCCTTCTTGTATTAGGATAGTATAGCGCACGTAGAGCCATACTCTGCACTATACCTCACACGGTAGACACCAGTAGTTCACTCACATCACGCTATGTTTGCAGTGCTCCTCTGCACAGCACAGTTTTAGAACACACATCATTTCCTTTAGAGCAAGGGGGGCCTAAACTCTGAAAATCAATAAGAGTTAATGCCATTCTAGCGCTTAGCAGATATCACTTATGACTTGGGTCACTGCGATTAGCATAATCCTAAAAAAGTATCTTGCTCTACATGGGACTCTCACCTTTCTATCTGCTTGCAGTTCTTCTAAAATAGCTTACTAGTACATCTTAGAAAATTTGATACTTTCCATTTTCCATGCTTATATCCTAGAAGTAGAAGTAAGTTCTTTCCTTCCCCTAGCCTATAGTTTTTCATATAATATGACTTTTGGTTTTTAATACATTGTGGATAGCTGGTAAAGGGTTATTGTTAGTGATGTATAATACAATGTAGGAGGCTGCTGGGTCATGTATGGTTATCTGTACAATTTTATATTTTACATACATTTACTTTCAAGAAATAAACTGGTATTAAGCTGACAATACTTAAAGCATGTCTTTAAATCCGTTTTTTATTCATATAATTTTTGACAAAAAGTTAGTTGGTATGGTTGTGTTTCAACAATCATTAAATGATCTCTAAAAAGGACAATAAAGACTGAGGGATACATACTGTAAGATAAATCTGGTTTTAAACTAGAAGGGCGTTAACTTATCACCATTTTACACACAGTTAGTACCCTTCTGCCACCAAACTGGCGATGTTAGAGTGGTAGTTTGTATCGTCTATAGGTAAACCTAGTCAGTCCTCATCAATTTGTATATCAATAGTAAGAATAAATGGTGTTAAGAAATGATAATAGACTTTCTAGTCAATACAAAGTTTACTTAATTGTGTGTGTGCGGCATTTTCTCTGAAGCCTATTTTCTCTTTTCACCATAAATTCTTTTGCCCTCTCATAATTCTTCAAATAGATGTCACTCATTCATGTAATAATCATTCAAAGAAATAGTCATTAGCAGTGAGAGTTATTAAATAGAGTCCTAATATCATTCATGCTTAATATAACTTAATAATTGATGAATTCTTTGTGCAACATTTAGCAACATACATGTAGGTGCACATGCAGATAATATTTTGAATTTTAACATCTTCCCTTTTTTTCCTAATTCCATAATAAAGTTGTCAGAAATATGCACAGTATATGTAAGTACTAGCATTTCTCATTTAGAGACTTGTTTTTATTGCACATATGAAATATAATACATATTTTTTGTTTTGTTTTCACATGGATTTTGCTCTGTATTTAATCACCCTTTTCAAATTATGATTTTATATATTTTGTTTGCTTTGTAACTTGTTCCAGCAGAGATTTTGATTTGGGTTCCCTCGTGTGCACAACATGTAGATTAACACAATTCCCCCATCATATTCATTCCCAATTTAGTCAATGCACTTTGCAATAATTAATTTGTACTATATACTCGTAAACCCTGAATATCCTAATTCTACTTTGGTAGCTTTGTTAGCTATGTGTGTAATGTATAACTTATTGAAAGATATAGAAGAAAAATAGAAATGTGTAGTCCACTGTTGCCCCACATATACATAACATGTACCAAGTCCACTAGAGTTCCCTGCCCTATCGTTATGGGTTGCATGACTGTCAGGGCTTGGGCACTAGATGGAGCTGTTGTGTTTTTAGAGCTTCAGCAGCTGTGCCAACTTTATACACAAGAATACTTTTATTTTCATATTTAAAAAACAACCCCATGATAATCCCTATTACTATTGTTTATTCCCAGATTACTTTTTCCTAAAAGATTGATAATCTTGAGTAATTGATTATGCATTTTCTGTTTTTTAATTAAGTTTTGTTTTATGAGCATGGGAAGCATATTTTGACATTATGTTGATCAGAACTTATTTTGTATATTATTTTGTGTAACTGGAAACTTAATTTTGGTAAATTTCATCTTATTTTAATGAGTGCTAACCAATGATTTGATTTATTAATTTTTGTTTTTTGTTTTAATTTTTGCTATGCAATTTAAGATTATTCATGCTTTTTCTCCTTATTTGAATTGTGAAATTTTCAATAATTTGAATTTGTTGTTTTCATAATGATGTTTTGGGTGATTTTTTGCCTTTAGTAGATATATTAAACCATTGTTATTTTTATTTTAAATTCAGCAGCAGATATTTTATACTTCCTTATTCTTTATGCATGTTTTGCAGAAATTATTTCCTGGAATTAACAGGATTATTATGGACAAGCATACATCAAATCATATTATTGTCAAATAGGCATATTCAAAGGTTGCAGTACATCTAAGGATATGACTTGAAGTCCTAAGCTACGTGAATCCTGTGGAAAAAGGACAGGATCGATGTTCAACAAGCACCATAGCATTATGCTACTTGTAATTTACAGTCCTTTCAGACTACATTGTCCATGTAGGAAACTATCGTTTAAAGCAACATTGTATGAAGAAAGAGACAAACCATACATAATAACTGTATAATGAAAGAGATCATATGTCAGCCCGCATCATTGAAAACGATAATTTTCTTTTTCCTGGTAGAAATGCCTGGTTGTGTACCATTTACACTCATCTGACCATTCAATCCTGATTCTTTATCAAGTTCCCTTTACAAACGATGCCTAAACCCTCTTTGCAGTCACTGAATACATTCAAACAAGAACATTTTAATAATTATCTTTATAAATGAACAGTATTAAAGTCCTAGAGTTGCTTTCATCAGAAGAGTGGTAGAGGAGAGGGTGGGGGGGGGGTGGTAGGTTTCATCTAAGATTGCCGTTTACTCTCCTTATAATGCGTAACTTCCTATCTGGATCAAGCAAGCGATCATTGGTCATGAACTTTTCCTTACACCCTGAGGAGCCTGCAGAGAACCAAACAAGCAACCCATTTCTGTTATTATAGAGGATGAAAGTCCTGTTGTTTTGGTAGCGTAATGCTAACGTAAACCCATCACACCAGGGTTTTGACCTTTAATTGATGGGAGATCTGTCAATGAACGAGCAAGTGCGCTCGATCTACGCTAGCTGTCCTGCATTCTTCGGGTTCTCCCCATCATCATCATCCTTTTCATCGCCATCATTGACGGGATAGATAGGTAGATTTTAAATGCTTTTGAAGGGCTCCAGACTTACCCCCCCCCTCTCTCCATAGAGATTAAATTGAAATTTTGGTCTGTTGGCATGGGGTCCCTGTTAAAATTTGAAATTGTAGGTGTCCAAAATTAAAATTTGGGGATTCGAGTGCTTTAGGTGCTCGTTGTGTTGGTTTAGGCTTCAATATCTGCTTTCTGAAATGGAATTTTGGTGTTTTGTTGCTGCATAATGTTTTGAAAATGTCATTTATAGATATATGTTGCCAGGGTTATTTGAATTAGACCATTAAGTATCCTTTCTTTTAATTAAAAAGGTTGTTTTGTTTGATTGAAGGAGTGATGCAAAATGCAAATTAAGTCATAAAGAAAAAACATTTAGAGTTGATGAGATTTATTGTAGGGTTTGTCTTTGGTGATATATGAATGATTCTTGATTTGCAATTTCTATTCATTGTCTTTGATATGCAGAGGAGATGTGTATTAGCATCTGATCCTAAAACATGATGTTATCGCAAATTCTGAAAGTGTATTACCATTTTATTGCCTACTTTCAATCCCCCACAAAATGTGAATTTATGTGGTTGTAATGGTGAAAAGAAATGTGCCCCGAAGATATATAAATGCAAGAAGAATGGAGATAAAGATCATTATACAAGTGCAGACTGTCTCCCAGAGCTGCGGGTTATGTTTATAGAGGTCCTCTCTGGTCGTGAAGGCATTGTGACAACCCCAGTAGCCCAATTCATTATCTGCCAGACGTATGCATACAAAATGAGACACCTTTGAGCTTGGGAAAACATTCATGTGGTGCACCTTCGGAACATTATCACCGAGGAGATCGCATCCGCAAATTGATTGTGACACGCATCTGGTATCACGTCAAGAGGAATTACTCCGAACTGTCGCCACCCTCATCACCCTCCCAGCAGTTGGATAAATGCGCTCCGTCGCCTGCAGCCCGTTCTGCCCCCAGTCCCATCCGTGTAAATCCGTGTAATGCCTAGAAACCCAAACTTCCCAGTCCCTAGTTGTTTCCGGTGATCACTCTAGGTCCGGGGATAAATAAACATGGCACTTAGGACCGGGTCTTGTTCTCCTTTTGATTACCGTTTTCGTGTCATCTACCTCTGTCTTTTGGTACGAGGGCTTGGGATGAAATGAGGCAGTTCTAGATGGAAAATTGTTCCGTATAATTCATTTATTCAGAAGCACTTGACACTTGACCCCAGTCCAATGATATCATATTCATGCGGAATTCATACTCCCTGGACTGACTAGCGAGATTGACCCCCTGATGATTTTGCAATGATAGAATAATAATATCAAATAATATGAATTTTTATTAGAAAATAGTTTGTACCCAAGGGACTATTTTCTTTTGTTGCATTGATATGAAGTACCAATGACATTCTCCTCATTTGGGGTGTATTCTAGCACAATTTATGTTCATGAAGAAGACTACACACTTAAATTTCCCTTTCAAGGGATGGGCTGGGGAGGGGTTCAAGATTAAAATGTATTGGGCCCATTAGAGCATCTCACCCTAAATAAGGACTAAGTATATCTGTAGATTTGAAATGTCTAGGGTACTGTTTTCAATGGGTATTTGGTACTTGAGATTTTTATTCTTTTCACTTCAAGTTTAATTTGGAATTAACAATTAAGTCAGCAAAGTGCTAATCACTATGTGAAGCCAGGGACTAACAAGTCCCTGGTGAAGCCAAGTGGCTGTTAACTTTTGAACCCTGGAAAATTATACAAAGGATTATCAGCTGGGCAATTTCCCCTTAAACAAAGCATTGTGCGGATATTCCTCACTAAACATTGGAAAATTAAGGGGTCCTGTTGCACCATGGCTAGAAAAGGAAAGCAGATACACCAGAATGTCACGGTCAAAATAGCGAAGGTAATCTTATCAAAATCAGATTGAATTTGTGTTGAGTGAGTCTAGCTGACCCAAGCGAGCAAACCCGATTGATCGTTATCGTGAAGATGACATATATACCTGTAGCCTATCTGATGTGAAGACTTGGTATTTTAATTGGTTAGGATAATGTGCTATGTAGGGGGAGGGGGGGGGGGATGGTGAGCTTTCGAGATCAGGAATAAATCCAATTCTAGATTGCATTGGGTTGAAAGCTCTCTTGATCTATTAATGATTTATGTATTTAATCAGATTATTGAAATTTCTTATTGGAAATACTAATGAAATGACAATTGTTGTACAAAGTGGTGTCTTGAAGGAATGTTCAATTAGACGTATTATTGGTATCTTACTCCATTGAATTCTTCCTCCTCAAAAAGATCACTTCTCCCCAAGGAAACAAATTTAATGATTAACTCATAAGAACACTTTGGGATTCAACAAAATGGGATGGCTTAAAATTAGAATTATTATCAATTAGGATTTACAAAAAGATGACCACGTCAATTTGGACATGGCCATTATTATCTTGTAATACCTTCAAACAAATGCTTTCTTTAGATTCAATAAAATGTATGTCTGTATGGATATCTCTAACATCTTGTCTCAGATGCAGAGAGGAATGGGGAGATTTTCTACGAGCAAGCCTGTGAGCACGGCTGGATTCCCGGCTCATTCAAGTCACGTCGGCTCAGAATTTGCCCGAAATCTCTGAAACCAGAGAGTAAATATCTTCTTTGGTTAACCCTTGATTAAATAATGCAAAATGCAGGATTCATTTACATTTTCCAGCAAAAGACTGGAAGGTAACCCGTAATAAAAATCACTCAAACAGTTGGAGGCTAATGGAGGCTGATTATACTAATCCTGGAGTGAATTACGTCACTTACATAAAAATATTAGCTTGTTTAGACTACATCCAATTTGTACCAAACTCGTTTAAGGAAACGTCACATAGAGAAAGGACAGTGTAGACTAGAAAACGACATCGTACAGTGCTTAGAAACATTAGTAATGTATGAAGCAATATATAAATTTTACTGTTATCATTATTATAATTGTATCAAGAAACGTCACAAACAAAACTTATTTTGTAGAGGTCAGTTGACAACTGACCAATCATCCGTGTGTGCTTATGATAAGCCCCGCCCCTTTACATGATTAAAAAAAACCAAAACAATATGACTTTCAGAAGAGAGTGGACCCTGATTCCCCATAACTATTTTGTTTGAAAGGATACTTGAACAGGCGTTTTGCTGCATTACGTTTTGTTATACGACGCTAAGACTAGAAAAACTACAACATACTTATCGTACAGCTAGAGAATTGTTTTTGGAAGTCTGAACACGGTATGTCTAGCTTTTGATGCAATCAACCATCTACAGGAATGCAAAGGATGGGTTAAATGAATAATTT
The DNA here is from genome assembly GCF_000002235.5 of Strongylocentrotus purpuratus. Lineage (NCBI taxonomy): Eukaryota > Metazoa > Echinodermata > Echinoidea > Camarodonta > Strongylocentrotidae > Strongylocentrotus > Strongylocentrotus purpuratus. Next base: position 16,247,129 of record NW_022145601.1, on the reverse strand, counting down.
CCTTGAACAAGCGCAGTGTTTAATTTCTTTTCTTGACTAGCAGAGCATGGCCTTTCAAAATTTTCTTCTTGAATAACCCGCAGCCTTTTCATTTTTTCCGTCTGGAGCTGTGAGGGGCGAGCCCCCTCCCGGTGGCGCTATTACTCAACCGGCGGGAGGGCTAACGAATGCAAATTATGCAAATAATTGCTCAGCTTGGTATCAGACCCAGCATGGAGTGAGTCATGAGCGCAGACTAATACTAGTCTTATATTTCAGACTTTATTATAATTTTTTTTCCTCACAAACTTGATCATCAAGTGTATAATAACAGTAAAGCGTTAAAGGGATTGGGTATCTTTGCCTCAGATTCTAAACAAATCCTGGCTTTAGCTCATGCTGCAATCATAATTATAAACCTTTAAGTCAGTCAGGAACCCCATGACTTTTACAAGCTGATTGCCTGTCTGATCTTATTAAGATATTTATGATTGGAATTACAAATTTCAAAAACCGTTTTTTTTTAATAAGACTACAGTCTATTGGGGGAAAATGGGTATCGATATTAAAACTGGTCACTCAAAGATTTTTGCTTTTTTGAGGAACTTTGTGATCATTTTGAAGCACAATTGTTCAGGGCTTCAATATTACACCATATCACAGACACTGATAACATGTATGGCCATGCATCTCAGATTTTACATTGTTAAACGATCCCTTTAATGAAATAAAAACTTTGGAAGGATAGAGATGAATGGGTGAATTAAAAGTATTCTGATTATACGGTATATTACAACCAAACAAAAAATGCTGAAAATTTGCATTCTTGTGACTAGATTTAATCTCAAAACAATACCCTCAAAGGACTTCTCCCTAGACTACCACAAGTTTATGAATGATTTGCTAGAGGGGTAAGCGAAGAGATGCCTGAGATGGCCATCTTTTGAATAATTGAGATGAATATTCCATTATAAATAAAGGCCAAGTGTGACATGACACTGCTTAGATAGTGCAATCATACATTTTTTATTTGAAGCAAATGAATGAGAACAGAAACAAAAAATTGTCCGGTACTATGCAATGGAGCGAATGAATGAATATTAATTAATTATTTATTATTATTAAAGCTAGTATGGGGCTAACGAATTGTAGTGAGAACAGCAAGAATATTCTTATTCCGGGATAGGCGCTTAGTACAGGACTTAAAGTGTGTGTGCAAAGCAAAAAAAGTTAGTCCGGGTTAAGGAAAATACAGGGTTAAGCAAAGTAAGGCCAAGCAAAACAAGTGTGAAAAGAGTTAGAGGTTGTCTCATCTGTTGAGTGCCATGATGAGGAAAGCACGATGTCACTCCCTTCTAGATGCCAAGATGTCATGCGTATTGTCATCTCTGATTCCTCCCTGTCACATCACTGTGATTGGTAAAACAAACACGGAACCATGAGGGAGATCATGAGCAGGGGAGCGTAATATTGTGATTCAATTAATCCCATTGAGTCATAGCGTGTCTAGAATGACATCTCGCCCCGCATTCAGACAACCAAAATTCATTTTACCAAAATTCATTCTATGGCTATACGAATATCATATTTATTTAGCTTTACATTATAAGTAAATACCTTTTTTCTAGTCTGAATATTGTATTTTTTGTAGAGAAACTGTGTAGAGCAATATTGTGTAGCAAAATTTGTAGCAAAATGTATGTTTGAGCATCGCTTCGAACGATAACTCAAAAGAATTGGGGGTTCCGTTCTATTTTGAATGTCAAATCGTATAACTGGGCTGGGCTTATCGTGAGTCTGCACTGGTAATTGGCTAGCTGTCATTTCAACTGAGCTCCTCAAAACTTTGTGTAGTTTCTTCATACATTTTAATTTTTTTTTTACCGGTATACATGATATTAATAATAAAATATACAGCATTTGTTATGCACCATCGATCTAGTAAACTATTCTGAGGCGCAAAGGGATAGAATTATAATGAGTTACATAGATGTACATGATGTTGTTATCTAGTCTGTATGCCTCTTCGCTATATAACGATTTTTTTTATACGACGTTTCTTTAATCGTGTTTCGTATAAATTTTGTCCAGTCTGAACAGACTATGACGTAGATCCTTGCTGAGGTCTTACCTGTCAATCATGCAGACATGAGATATGATCTGAGCATATTTGAAGGTCAAGAGAGATGCCAGTGAGCTTAAGGGTGGTATCTTAGATTTCATCTTGATTGGGATTTAAAAAAAAATAAAAAAAAAAATCATGAGAAATATGCAGAGCTCTGTTGCTCGAGGAATTTAGCAATGGACCAGTTTATTTTTTAGATTAATTTAAGAAAAATCCAGGTACCCCTCCACTCTACCATGGCATAATATTCAAGTCATCTGCAGTTTATTTATTTATTTTGTTTATGGTTGCATTTATATGATTAACAAATGACATTGTACTAAAGAGTATAATCAGAGTTTTAGAAGTAATGAATGAATTTCTTTGAATGCATTGTGGAAGAGATCTACCGGTATTCTGTTCGAAGTGGATCTCTGTTTTTGGTATTGTACATCTTGTAGTATCTGTACATTTAGATTTGATGAAGAAAAAAAATGAAAAAAATAGTAGTAAACAATTTGCCTAATTAGTAAACATATCAGAAATTTACATCTTATGAAACTGAAATCTCATAAATTTGACATCTTACAAATTGCATAAGAATAATTTTCCTGACTGATAATATGCTTCAAAATAAATGCCAGATCAAATAGAGGGTATCAGAAATGTGCTACCATTTTTCATTTAATTTAATGACCAGGACCATTATCCTTTTAATGGACATAGCAAGTGGTCATTCAAGGCTAGAATATAGAGAACCCCCCCCCCCTCACCTGCCCCTTGGCTTGTGAGGTGACAGAAACATGCATCTCAAAATATTAGTAAACATATCAATCCACAAACTGAATGAAAAGTGACCATCTGAGGTCATCGAAATCATTCAGCACTATCTGATGTGAGGAAACACTTCTTTCTAAACAAACAAACAAGTCTGTTGTATTACATGGCTGGCTTAAGGGTATAAAAGGTTGGGGGGGGGGTGCAGTGGATGTACATTTCACAAAAAAACATAAGAAATGCAACTTACTATCAGGGAGGGGAGGGAAGAGGGGAAAAGGGAGGACCTACCCATCACACCATGGATCTACTATAAAGTACTAATACTACTTTGTAGTAGATCCATGATCACACATACTTCCCCCATGAAAAAAGAAATATAATCTTCAATCCCTGCAGGCTTAAAGTGCTTCAAAGTATTGATAAGGTCTGTTCCTTCAGACTAACAACCATCCCAATCCTTCGAGTCCTGGAACGTCTGCTGATATCAGGCCGAGTCTGGTCACCAAGACTAGCCTAACTACCAGCCTCTCCCATAGCAACCAACGACAAGTGGTCAACTAAGGTCATACCAGCCAGAGATGTAATCCTCCCTCCCTGGGCTCAGGGGAGATGCCTGGTGGTATTAGCTCTGACAAAATACAGAACAAAACTCCCCTGTCTAATCACTTCCCCTCCATGACCCTCCCACCCTCCATCTCCCCCCTTCATCTCCCCCCTCTTCCATTCCTCGAATAGCCTCCCTTTCTTTCGCTCCTCTCCTCTCGGTGCCCCATCACCCCTTCACAACCAAGGATGCAGTTACTAGGGAGGACCAATACAAGGAGGGCTGGTAGTTCCTGGGGAGGAAGAGGAGGAGAAGAGGAGGAGAACATTTTGGGGGCGTGTTGGCGGTATAGTTTCATCTCTGTGTGCACATAACTGAGATTTTATCACATGGGGCTCTGGTATGCTTTGTACTGTTTTGAAGACGTTGCCTGAATTTGAAAAGTGCAACGTGATCTTGTTGGCCTGTACGATTTTGTTCATCATCTTTGTTGGAAAGTTTCTTGGATACTTGCAGTTTGCAGCTACAGGTGTTTGTTAGTTTATCTTTGTTTTTAATTCTGGAAGTATTCTCGTCAATGCAGAGGAGAGGATTTTAATGTAAATCAGCGATTTGATAAGCGGTTGCTGCAAGTGGTTCAGTAAGTAGTTTTGTGTTGTTTGGACTTTGGAAGCATATTTGCGAGAAAAAAATTGAGAGCAATGATGAAGTGGATACCAAATCCTGACTTTGGATTGTGCCTGTACACCAATTGTTCTATATGAGGAATTCAGTGCCTTGCTGGAGTTCTACATCCTATCAGAGTATTGGCATTGATTGAAGTTTATGTGTTGGTAAAGTTGACCTACAATCGTCATCATGACATGTCCATTTCATGCATGATGGCAATACATTTCAACATACCCAGTTTTGATATCTGATAAGATTACATTTTTTGAGTGAAATTGCCATTTACCGTAGGCCTACATCTACATTTTCGAAAGTTGTGGATGCTACTGCTGCATTTGGGGTTGGGGGGGGGGAGGGTGGGAGGTGTTCTCATGTTGCATTTTCCTTTACAGTGGACTTTCAAAAGCCCCCTTTTTTTTCTCTGGAGAATAACCTTGCCCTTTTCACATGATGGAGATGATGATGCTCCAATTGTCCAAATCATGAAATAAATAGTCTGTCAGAGCCCAAAGGGCGTTACCTCTGTCTTACTAGCGCAGTAGAATATATACTTAATGTTGGATAGTTTCTGCGCTCTATTAATGTATTATCAGTTTATCACTATAATTATTATTACTAGGATATTAGTTAAATGCCTTCTAGGTTCTAGCTCTTAGCAAAAAATTATCTGTGCATTTTGATATAGAAATGACAACATCAACAACTATTGGATTTGTTGTTGTTGATGGGTGGAATGGGCATTTAAGAAACGGAGAACTAAAACTGAACAATAATCACATTGGCCTCCCAATTCAAGTAAATATATCCCACGTTCATCCGCCTGTCTGCCACCGAGCTTATGACACTTATTGATTTATTAAAGTCCGATAATCATCCTATTGATCGCACTCTGGTAGTCCAGGAATATTGTTATAGATTTTAAATTATATATGCCCCTTGATTTGGCTGATATATAATACCACTGTGAATGATGGATGGATGGATGTATTGATATATCCCAGCCGTGACCTCTTATGTCTGTCTGATATAACGATGCGAGGTCAAATTATTTTGTTAACGGTCGAAATATAACAGAAATATCAATAATTATAGTTAATGATGGGTAATGAAGATTTACTTCATACTGTACAGCTCATTAGAGGGCAGAGAAGTCAATAGTATTTTCTTTTATTGATTTATGTTAATGGTTGATGTTTCATATGTCAATCAGGGTTGGTTTATTTAATGTTTTTACGAATACAATAATGGTTTATTTTGCGTTCAATTTATAGGGAAAACTAGACTTTTGAAGTACTTTTTTTTTAATTCAAGCACGTCTTTCTATTCCTTGGATTTATGATATACTGATAAAAGAAAATAAATGATGGATCCAAGTCCAAGGTTATTTGACTCTATTCATTTATTTGAAGAATAAAAAATGTTCTGATTTTTGTACCTAATACAAACCACAAACATCATACAAATGTTTTCTCGTAAGAAATGAAATTTGATTTGTTTTGTTTTTCTGATTCAAAATAGATCTACCGGTAAGCACAAAATGGGTCTATTCATTGACCTGTATGATCGGACAAGAAATGATGATAAAGATATGATAGCATTGCTATTTCCCTGTTTAAATCTGAAATAGTTTTGTATCACAAAGTAAAAAGGGATATTGGGTTTGACGGAAAATTTCAATCGGAGGGTGTAGCCGAAATGCCTAGCAGTCCCCTGACGGATCACTGGCCCTGCAGGCTCCCACGAAATTCAAGGTTCAACCACCCAATCAGCTGAAGCCTGCAGTGGAACCAGTCAAAGAAGATGAGGTACAACTTCAGAAAATAAAGAAAACCTTCCTAAATGCCCAACTGGATTGATTGAAAATATAACCCGATGAACTTTTGTCTTCTTGCTCAACTTCCCAAGATTGTTTTCTCCCGGGGCTATTTAAACTTTTCCTGCAAAGTCTCAAAATACCAGTGTTTGTTGTAAATCTTGTGAGCTACATAAATATCAAAATGTTGCTTGAGATTTGGTTCACCCATAATCCAGGGTTAAATTTATGTCATGAACATCTTTTATACTTTGATTGACTGGTTGAAATGTAGACAAATCGCGGTATTCCTAGAACTGTCAATTGCAGTATTATATGTCAGAATTAGGCATGATCTCTCGGGCGATTTTGATGTTCTTAAGATAAGTATATCTGAAACAAAATGGAAGTTCTGCCGTCTCTTTTAATTTGCCTTAATATTGTTAATAAAAAAAAGGTAAACAAATTTTGAATTGGAACTTATTTGATTAAAGACAAATCATAAACAAATTAGGTAATCTTATGATTTCAGAAAAAAATGATGCAAATGTGTAATTTATTATGGGGGGGGGGGGGGGAGTGCTAACCTCAAATGTTTTATCTGATGTCTTAACAATGCACTTGATTATGGTAATACTTTATGTACATTTTTTCATTTTCTATCAATGTTTCTCCACCGACAAGGCATACCAAACTTCACTTTTTAGTATGTTTTAGGCTTTTAGCCTAATATATATTTTTTTTCTTTCTTGAGAAATTGAGAAGAACGTTGCCAAGACATAAATTCTGAACTCCAAAGAGAGAGTGTGGGATACTCTCACTCAGACGTAGATCTCTTGAATTTCTGTTTTTATTTGCGATTGTATTTCAGAATCAGAGTGGGAAATGAGAATGTAATAGAGCAGATGTTTTGTTTATGGCTGAAAGACAATATCACACGTTGGGGAGCAGAGCTCTCCCGACCCCCAGAAATAGCAATGTAGGAAGGTTTTGACCCCAAATGGTGGTGGTCTTACTGTCAAACTCATGTGAAAAAAGATATGGAGAAACATATTTTTAAGGCTATGATTCAAAAGTGAATGAAAATGTTAATACCACTCCAAATTTTATTAAGTTAAACCGAAAATGGAAATTCTTTTTGCCCAATTGATCGTAAGCCCGGCAGCAACTGAGCAGCGCCAGATCGACATTGCTCTATCGATGGACCTAGTACTATCCCTATTGTTGAACGCCAAACAAGGTAGCAGCAACTCCCATCTTTTAAGGGCAGCATCATTAGCTAAATCTTATTCAAACATTCTTTCTGATCTATTACATTTTGCAAGAGATAACTTCTTAGGAATAGGAAATATGCATCTTTGTAGAAATACTTTTATAGGCCTATTTACGTCTTTTCATTCATTGGAGAGTAGTAAAACTGCGATACTACATGTATGCTTCAAAGTGACCCGGCCGTGTTGCCAATTTGAGGTTTCCGTTGAAGAATATGATTTAAAAGAATTCTTAACCGTTCCAAGTGTTTGTCAAATTTCCCCAATCTCTTGTTTTATAAACTTTATCTCAGATTTAGAAGATATTCAATTTTGATTGTAAGTACCGGTAGTGTATATTTAAGAACAAGATTCATCGTTTAATGTTTTATGTATTACTTAGCAGGACTACTTCTTATTCTTCCCTTTAATATTTGCAAATTAAGTAAACAAGCTACATGTATAGCTCTTAACTTTGTGTTGAAAAAAAGAAGGAAAGAGAAAAAGAATTTCGCTTACTATCAGTATGCTGAATCCACAAAAGTCCTCTATAAAAGTTGTGTCTCTCACTGACATATTTCATGGAATTCCCACAATATATGATATCTACAGTCAAAGTTAACAAAAAGAAACAAAAGAAGTAAAAGAAACAGCTCCCCGCCCTCTTTACCGACCCATTATTTGTTGTGTTGAGATATAATTTCATCACTTCAATTTCAAAGCGCTCGCAGGCACAGGGATCCTTTTAAATGTGTCCAAACAGTTCGACCATTGGTGGAATTCCGATCTGTGATGATGTTATGATAGTATCAGTGCAGCTGGGTGCCTGTAAATACAACCCTGTGTACAATCATTTCAATTTAGGCTAAATCAATTTTCTACCAGGTTTATTGTCACCTTCATAGTGATAATGCTTTTTGCTCCCTTCTTTTTAAATGTCATCTTTACCGATCTATTCCCCTCTCTTTGGCTTTGTCTCCACCCAACTTTCCATCCATCCCTGTCTCTGCTTCCTAAACCCTTTTCATATGAGGGGTAGAAAAGGACTAAATCAGGATTAAGTTCGGACTTCGGACCCAAAAGCTAATGTTGAAAACAGGATATTCTCCACTGAATATTTCATCTGATATTACTTTCTAATGAGTGAACAACATATTAAGTGACTTGAACAGAAGCTACAGAAGCCCCCCCCCCCCCAACAACAAAAATGAAGATGGACATGAGTTGACGTACTGGGTTCAGTGTCATATGTCACACTAATTGACACATTAAGTCAACCCCTGCGACTCCCCATGGCCTGTTTATGAATTCAAATAAACAAGAATTTGAGGCCTTCCTTGAAGTTGATAAATATGTTGATTTAACCTTTCATTCATACCTGAGTCAAAAATATGACCAAGGTTAGATGTCTTGAAACTGGGAGGGGAGACCCTCTGCCCTTATTCTGTGTCCTCCCTCTCTGCTCCCCTTCTCTGCCACCCCCTCTCTGCCACCAGATGCCCCCCCCCCCCTCTGCCACCCCCCCCCCCATCTCGAAAATTTGCAAATTGACTTTTTTCAACCCAAGAACTGTTCTTCATACAGCCCCTCCTTCCTGTCTTCATTTGCTTTGGAAATGGTCTTGGTGGGGAGGGGGGGGGGGGGTGGAGTAGGGGATGTTGGATTTCATTTAGGTATTTTTTTTACAGTTTTTTTCAAGCAATTTTATGTCTTGGTCCATTCACATCTTATTCAAATAGAATTATGCTGAAAAGAAGATTTTGTTATTGAGAAATATCTATGCCCCATATTTTACATGAATGTGGTATTAATATATTAGCCTTCAAGAAGATTTTTTATTATTTATGCAGGCTTTCAAATCTTTTCCTGAAATGCAGTAGGGCCTAATATTTATTTGGTGACATTCAAGCTACTGGCAGAATTTAGTGCTATTCATGTGCCATGAAAGTGATAATTGAATGAGATTTGTAAACACAACTGACAGGGTGTGAATTTATGTCCCACCTTTAATGCACCATTACAACTTCTTACTTCTATACTCTTCTGACAAGCAAACATTTACCTCCAAAGAGTGATCCAAACTTTTGAATAGAAAGACACAACATTCAAATTACAAAATTTGGATAAGTCTGGATCCTTTTTAAACAAAATATTATATTTGCCTTTAATTCAGAGGTTTACAAAAAATGTTTTAAAGGATAACATTTTCTTGTAAATAGTGTTTCAGTAAAATGTTTTGAATAGGGATCTGCATATGATTATGATGGCTGTACTAGAAATGTTTATATCTTTCCTTACCTAACCTCTTTGCTAGTGTGAGGACATGATACATTTAAAGAAATTATTTAATGTTCATTTTCTTCTTTTGGGGGGCTCTATTGCAAGTACATTATGAGTATCATATTTGAGGGAATGGAGATGAATCCATGTACACTAGTAGTGAGGGAATGCCAATATTGCCCAATATTAATAATATATATATATAAATCTTTTAACCCCTTGCCTACTGCAGCCGGGTATTCCCTGTATTAAGCCTGTGGGAATAAGAGAATCCAGTTGTCAATAGGTTAAGTGTATGGTGTTGAAGAATATGGATTTCACAAGAGCTTTAACACCATTGATATCCAGGTGTTCGTACGCCTTCCATTTAAATGCTAATGAGTAAATGTTTACAGGGGACACCTGCTGGCCAAGAATTGAAAATAACCCTCTTGAAAGCTGAAGAGAAATCCCTTCCGTAGGAGATTAAAGCGAGGTTAGCTACTTGAGATGAACAATAGAGGGAGCTAGAGAGGGAGGGAGAGTACCGGTAATATTAAGTTGAAAGGGGTATTGCATGGCACAAATGATTAAGAGGGGCATAAGTGTTGGAGAAAACATTTCTTTCAAAAGAGCAACCTGTATATGGTATTACACTGCTATAGATTAATGCTAACTGATAGCTTTTTGCCAAAGTAATTGGTTCAAATATTTTATTTGCTTTTATTAGAATTGGGAATAGACATCTTCACTGAAAATGAAACTTACTATTAAGGATGATTTTGATTTAATGAATTAGAATTTGTCTTTTTGCAGACATTAAAAAAGTTATTCAGTTATTTATCCTGATTACTTAAACTAAATGTAACTATAGGTATGTTTATAAAAATGGGAGTTTGAAACCTTCAAAAAATTAAGGAAAACTGATCCATTTAAGCTTCATGTTCAATCATGACGAGGATCAAGAAATAAGACCTTGAAATTATTAAATTGTACATGTCTCTGGAACTAAATTTTTAGGTTGATTTCAGATCTTGTTCTCTTGGGTGTAATGCTTGAATCGGTATAAATATATCATGTATGTATTTCATCTTTTGCACAAACTGCGCCTTGAGCATTTGACTGTCAAGTGGATTTGGCGCCTTATAAATCTTATGTATTATTATTATAGAGATATCCATTCATGCTACTAACTATAATCTTGTTATCTGTTCATAAGAACAATATGGCCTAATTGGATTCCGTTGTAGATCAATCCTTGCCCATCTCGACATTCAAATTGGCCACGTCATGTCTCTAGCAACCAGTCTACCAGGCTAGCCGTGGTGCTGCCAGTAACATGGAAATCAATACACCCATTGGTAGCTGGACCTTTGTGTAGTCCCAGCCCAATTGTTCTGGTGTTGGTAATGAGTTCCGGTTGAGGGCGGATGTCTATTGTGACATGCAGTCGATAAATATTGTGAGCGAAGCCCTGCGAAGGCAGAGGTGGTGATGGACAGATGGTTTTTCTTGGGAATCAGGTCAGAAGAAATAAAAATAAAGAATGACGTAGGGAGAGTGACAGAGAGAGAGAGAGAGAGAGAGAGAAAGAGAGAGAGAGAGAGAGAGAGAGAGAGACGAAAAAAAAATACTGCAATGTTTGTAAGATAAATTTAAGAAGCAGAGGAGAAAACTGAAAATATTGTTGGATAGAATATTAGAAGCCTTCAAATATGGTTAAATAGTTGAAGAGATTATTCAGATATATAATTAATTTCTTTAATTTATTCGAAGGGGGTATAAAGTAGACATAATGTCATATGTTTTATTTCAATTTAATAGCAAGTGAATACTGTTCAGGAGATCAGTTTGTGAAACCTTCATGGAAAAATCCCATGATTTGGGCCAATAAAAGTCCCCTCATGTTTATATTTGATGTTTAGTTTCAGAACAATACTTTCTGAAACTTTTCTGCACGAACATCAAACGTGAGGCTGGCACCTTTTCTAACTTATTCTGTTTTCTTTTTAAACTTTACGTCATTGTTTTCTACATGTACTAGCTGTGTGATAGCTCTGTTTCTGTTTACTTTCATCAACCACATATATATTCAAGGCTGAAATATGAGGAACTGATATATATTTTTTTCTCAGTGAGAACCGTTTACTTAGTAATAAGGTTGGGATGTAGACAAAATAAGTAAAGTTAATGATTTTCCTGATTAAAAAAAAAAATCCTCCATGTAGTATTCTTACTTTGAGGGTAGTCATATATGGCTGATAACTATTACTAACTGTTAAAAGGTCCAAGAAAATCGGTGCAGAAGGCTTATCTCACACAAATTGATGAGCAATCATACTAACCTATTTGACCCATTTGTACATAGATCAAGTTTAAGGCTGATTATTTTTTATGATTATCAGTGAAATGTGGTTAGACTTGTACATCCATTGATGATATTTCCACCAAGTCTGGTGTCAGCGAATTGTGACCTACTGTACATGGAAACTGGCGTCCATCTCCCTTTAAAAGTGCCCCTCTTGTGGTCATTTAGACTTGATTGTCTAGTGATATTTTCTTCAGCAAGAACCAGAAAGGTGATTTAATTTGAGATAAAACAAGAATCTTTTTTGCTCTGAACTTGACCATCATCGCCTTTGGTCAGCGCCTCTCCTTTCATTGAGATCATTTGGAAGAAGGGGCCCATAGCAGAGCGGCACTCCCGCCCCTTCGAACCCGATACAGTGCTATTGCAATGGTCTTGACAGAGGAGAAGTCATGGTGGGGTTCACAGATGACAGAAACATCGCAATGTCATTCCCATTCGCTTTTGTTGTATCTCCTTTCGATTATGATGGGGATTTAAGAGGAGGTGCTGAATAAATGTTTTGCGTTGAGGTATTTATCCCAAAGAAACAAGACGTCAGCTTGGGTGGATGACTGGAGATGAGACGAGAGCTATTTCCATTCATTCATTCCTCTCGTAATAGAAGCTCGCTCTGACAGTGGGTTACAATGTCATGGGCACGGGTGTGAGAGAGTGATGCCCGCAATGTAGGCCTACTTGCTGGAATTGCAACGTGGAGGGAACTGAATGTCATTCTTAATGTGTAGAGGTTCTGTTTTTCACTCATTGAAGTTGTCAGTTTCTTTGTGTTTAATGATTTCAGTATCATCTTTTGAGTGATTTTGAGTCATCATTTTCTTTTATAGCTACATGTCATCAGTATAAGTCGAGTTTATATTGTCCATAACAAAATTTGGTGTAAATTTAATGTGATTATATTTCATGTGATATTATACAAATTCCCAGTGCCTTATAGAAACAGTCACCTAAAGAACTTGGTTATTATGCACATTTTGGCAGCCCTCAATGTCATTCATTAAACATTGGTGTCTGAAAAAACTGTATTTCAGTACTTTGATTTTGAACTGTTGTTCGTAATGGAGAAGGTGTTGCATTAGGAAAGACTTTAAACCCAATTGAGCCTTCCAAAGATTGAGCAAATGAGCACATATACAATCTATGAAACCTAATATATGCCAGTCAATATTCCATCCTCCCCCTTCTCCACACCTAAATCCTCTCTGCCCCTCCTCTTCAATTCTTGTTAAGTTTTCATTTCAAGAAAAATTGACAAGCAATTATCTTGTCATCACGTCGTCCTCTTTCAGTCATCGGCAAACAGGATTAAGGTATTGATCCAGGCCCAGGGAGCCTATCAGAACTATTTAGAGCCTTTAGACACCCCCCTCGCTGTCCCGAAAACTGTCAATCAACCTCTCCCTAGCCTGCGATTGTCTATTTACTGCAGATCATGGCTGCTTCCCCCTTTAAAGTTGGTCTTCATTTTAGTTATGATGAAAAATAAATTGCAACATACCATAATGGAATAGATATATGAAATTGACCAAAATGTATGCTGGTTGTTTCAAACTGCTATCTACTACTGTATTAAAAGATTTGGATAAAAAATGAAAGACAGTTGAGTAAGAAGGAAATTAAGATAAAGATATGGGGTCATTGATACAAATTGTAGTCCCATATATGCTCATCCATGTTACATTTCCCTGTGCCATGGTCAGCTAGTGTTTGTTCCTTAATGACTCCTTATTTTTGTGAGGATACTATATAAAGCCTCTTTCATCAACTCTTTAGAATAACTTTCAGACCATTTCTGTTGAAATGACATTTCATCACCAGAGCTCGTCATGACCTTTAACCTATGCCTAGGATGTCATACACCCCCTTAATGATGCTGAGCAGATTCCATATCCCCCACCGAGCGTTTACATCGGTGTTTGCATACAAGTTCCCTAATGATACTCGGAGGTTAATGTGTCCTAACGACATGTAAAGAGGATTCAATAGATGCCTAATGGGGGAGATATTGCAGAGATATCTAAATCCAGAAAAGACAGCCTGGAGCTTCAACAGATTTGGGGTCATTGATTTGTTAGGGTAAAGAAAGAAAGGTGCGAGACTGTGAGATATAGCGCCTTGTATTCTGAAGGACATGGCTATAAATATATCTGCGTCTTACCTATACAATCGTATACACCTTTTGAAGTTTCATATTCTTTTGAAGGTGTTCAGATAAAGTTGAGTTCTGGTCGTGCGATTGCATTGCGAAAGAAACAGTGTGGAATCGATCAGAAGAGGTTGATCATCTAGCATATAAGTATTGGTGTGTACTGCAAGGTTCTGGAATCATCAAAATGATAAGAAATTTGGCCCAGTGTTGGTAAAGTTACAAGCACTGTACACAGAAAGATGTGACTACACGAACAAGGGCATAAATATCTGTTTATGATATTACATGCCATATTTCGAATATGAAGGCATTTGAAGAGCCATGCTTTTCAGGGAAAATTGTTAATCTGACGTTCTTCCAAACTTGCATAATAACAATGATAACGCTCAAAAATTATTTTCACCTCTCAGAACTCAACCGTCTCTTTAAATATGCCTACTGTAACCATATTATGACAATTTTCTGTTTTGAAACAGAAGGCGCAGTCTGCTGAGCGCCAGAAGGTCGTGACCTCTGAATACACACGTCAAATGATAGGATTTAATGTCCTTCTGGTCCTCAACAGATAAAACAACAACAACAAACAAACGAATGGTTGAAAAAATTTGAATGATGTGCTTCCCTCTGTACTAGCTGTTTCAACAAGTGAATAGAACGGAAAACATTAAAAATTAGAGTTTAGAGACTTCGGTGGTAACTGCTTTATATGCACCGTTTTTAATATTATTATTATGACAGGTTGATTATCACTGCAATGATGAATTGCACTTTGATTTCAAGTTAAACCCACAAATACATGTACAGGTGTAGATAATCATCATATCCATCTTGTGTGACAAAACTGAAGTCTATCAAGAACAATGTCTTTTTGAGGTCAGTGAACTTTGAGGCCATGCAGGTCATTAACATTGAAGGTTAGGTGATTGGGTTGTGGAGCTGTCACAACCGATTCCATTCATCTCGCTCTTTTGAATTATTTCCATTTTTTATTTTTACGGACTGAATTCCATTAATATCATCTTTCATATTTACTGGAGGAGAACGTTGAATGAATATTAATTTTTTAACAACCTCCCATAAAAAGTTTTGAGGTTTATTGACCCAGTGCAATTATATTGATTCTGTTTGATTTCAATGGAAGTGTTATTATGGCTCCAGTGTTATTGTAAACACTTGTGGGATTTTGATACAGACATTCTTAACTCAGGGTCCATTACAATGCAAGAAATCCTTTAGAAAAAAAGAGAGGCTAAACAAAAAATTATCCATCCCTTTAAAAGGAGTTATCATGAAAGGTCCTTTGATTTGGAGCTGAAATAGCAATTTAATGACCGCTCACTCAAAAGACAATTTCTCGGAGAGCACTGATGGCATGGAGCAAGCCTTTTGCAAACCGAGATCATCATCATCGGGACAATTGAATCTATGGAGAGACGATCTCTCTCTCTCTTTCCCTTTCTTTCCATACCATGGGTCATCATGCTGAGAAGTGCAGTGCGGAATTGCTTTTGTGTTTTAGGAGTATACGGATGACTGAAAGAAAGAAAGGAAAACCTCGGCCGTCTGCTGTAAAATGGACATCTTCTATTGATATTGAAAACAGAGTAATAGGGAGGGAGACTGTTTGTAGTGAGTCCGTCCGTTCAGTCTCTCGCAAACTCCGCTCATTGTGTCATCGCAGGCTAGAGGTCTGTTGGGTCATTCAAAAGCAAATTGTATTGGACTGGAAGCTACCTATCAGGATTGGAGTTTTGTTGGTGTAGTCCTTTGCTTTGTCAGATTTGTTCACCTAAAAGTAAAACCATCAATGTCTAGCTGTCTTTGAAATTGTGCGGCCCTCTTATTACTGGACACTTATTTTTCCTGAACTTCTAAAGTGTGGGACACCACTCTGCCGACCCTTCCACCATCCACTCCACTTCTCCTCCACTCGAGTTTTCCACGAAGCACAATAGGAGCATTTGTCCTCTTGGGCAATAACATTGCACCCTCAAAGAGATAGATGGATAGAGAGGGGGATGACTATAGAGCCGTAGTAAAATCTCCAAACCCTATTCACAAGATTGAATCAACTCTAAACCTATTCTCCTTGCATGATTAGGCTGGGGACATACAACGGGAGGGCGCAACGTAAAGAACCCTTGTGAACTCGGTTGGTGGGATTCCTCCAGCGCTCCATTCAGTCATCAGTGACCCTTGTGAAAGCTCCTGGAGTAGGGGTACCCCTCTTCAATCCCCCTCTTCAATCCTATTATTCACGGATTCATTAGTATTTATCAGTCTCGATTTCTATTGAGCTTTACGAGAGACCGCTTTTAGACATCGCATGTGGAAACTCGTAGCAGGCAGATGATGATGATGATGAATACCTGTCTCGTTTAACAGCTCCAGGATATGTTCCTTTTCAACATTCACAGCTCGTTGAGCGGTGTTTAATCAGGGCATTTGCTCCAAGCTAGTATCATAGGTGCACAGCTCTGGCGTAACATGTAACAAAGTGGACTTGAAACTCGTCTTTCAGTGTAGCCAATTTAGTCGGACAGCTGGGGTATCATTCCACGTGACAGGACGTCAACAGTTGTGATTTTAGATTTGATTCCTTCAATGTACTTCTCCGTTCACGATCCGATGCCATTGGTGAAGGCACTAATGGTGCATCAGTGAGTTGAGATTTGTATCGTTTGACCAATGTCTTGGAAAGTTTCCTCATGGATGCCGAAATGGAGTATCCCTTTACCGTCATAATAAGGATATTTGCAGGTATTCATGAATATTTGAGAACTTATAGGTAAAGTTAGCATATGCTGGTATCTACATGTATCTTATACTCCCTTTGTGAGATGTGCTCATACAAGGAATACTTATATTTTATATTTCTTGTGGGAAAAGATTTCTATTGCTTCTCAACATGTTGTACACACAGAGATCAGACATTTGCAGCATGCAGGCTTGCCATTTTTCTACAGTTACTGCAACTAAAAGTGGATTGTTGAACGTCAGGAATTACCATAAACCTTTTCTTCGGATACCCGTACTACAAGGATCATCAGTGGATTAGCAAATAGAAATAAGACTGATCATATGAGAGACATTGCAATATTATCATCAGTGTGAAACAATTGTGTATTTATTTTGTATGGGGAATTCTGCGATCAAATCCCCACGCTGTTTCTGCCTGCCCCCGATCCTCTTCGCCCGTTCCACCCGCTGCCACCCCCGGAGCGACAATATCTCCACGGCTCGCTCGGCCATTCAGATGCACCTCATAGCAGAGGCGTATATGTTCTATGCTTGCCATCGTTACACAGGTATAAGGCCACGTATGAAATTATTGTCATCGTCCTGTAGTGTATTATTACCGGTATTATGCATTTCTGATTCAAATTCATTCAATTATCAGAAGAAAAACTAAATTCTTAGCAGTTGGAAGTTTTAAACTTCGATCTTGTGGTGTTGTTTATATCACAAGTTGACATTTTATTATATGCCGTTCAGATTCATATTTATTTAAGTATTAGAAGAAGTAGAAAATGTTAGCAGTTTCAAGTTTTATATATCAATCTTGTGGTGTTGTTATCACAAACTGACATCTGTTCATATTGATAAATTTACTTGAAAAGTGAAAAGAATAAAAACAAAATCAGAAGAAAACAAACGCTGATTTGTTAATCTATCCATGGTTTGATGGTTTGTAAAAAAAAATAAAAAAATTCCAAACTGACATCTTTGTCAACATCATACAAGAAAAAGTTATCAAGTATTGAAGAAGGCTTGAATTAGTTTTGGATCTACAATTAAGCATTTACATTCCACAATGTTCAAGCTACTTTCCTATCAGCACAGATATTGTTCAGAATAATAGCACAATCTATCTTTAAAAACAGCTAGGGGATTTGCAATCGTTTGGACACAAATCCCTGATGAAATGTGATAGACTGCACCTAATGGAGTGAAGATTTAGTAATGTTTAGTCTTCTTATTATCCCATATCAACCCCCTATTTTAATAGTCCTTCATCAAGACTTGTATTGTGATGGCGGAAGAATGCTTTTAAAATCTTTTGAAAGCTTTCCATTTTTGCCGGGAATCCGATCCCTGATTGGGGTCCCACAATGATGTGAAGACTTTTAGATGGATGTTTTGAATGTTTTTTAGTAATCTTAATCCAATGCTTTCAATTAGACTATTGTAAGGTTGAAGTACCTCTGATTTACTGCTCAGAAGCGCGATAAAAATGTTACTGCAGTTCATAAAGTGTTAATGTGCTTCTCTTAGAGAAAGTGAATGAATGTTTCCTTCAAGAGAATTGTATGTTATCAAAAGGTACAATGAAAGAGTGTTTGATTTATATACAATCAAAGCAGATTATTCAATCTGACATATACGGAAAAGTTATGAAAAAAGACACAAAAGATGAAAAATCATATACATGTATGCCTCCAGAGTTACCTTAAAAAAAATCTGAATTAATTTCATGTTATGTTTTTGACATCCTTGTAAAATTTTGCATTATTTCTCAAATCTTGGCTGTTCTTGTGCAGTCCTCTGTTGTATTTGAAAGGCGCATGTACAAATGTGTTTCAGATTTGGAAGGAATTGCATGCACTCAAGACAGTAGTTAAGCATTTGTTTTGTTGCTCAATATGACTTTCTAGCATGAAATATCTGTGAAGAAATCTCTTTTGCTCTCACTTTTCATTCATGCTTAACACGTACATAAATATTTCTCACACTTTATGTATAATGAAATGCACTTGATGAGGCATATTAAGGCCTATTCCACACCAAAGCGCCTATTGAGAAATGAATGAAACGAACATGAAAAATAGGACGGTGCTTTGGATAACAGGGCAGTGTTTCACGAAACTGTCATCAGTACAAATTCAATGACAACCCCTTGAAATGTGTGTATAAAAATGAACATGCCTTGCAATTGGTTGTCAGCAAACTGTTCATCATTGATTGCATGAAACCAGATTTTTTTTTAGATGACTTCCAAACCACAGAGCTTCTTATTCTTCCTTCTTTCTTTACAAGTTGCAATTATGTTTGTTTATAGAAGAGTATAATCTGTTCTGTGAATAATGAACTAACAAATGTATTTGTTTCTGAAACCAGATATTTTGTTAAGATGACTTCTACAAACCACTGAGCTTCTTTGTCTTCCTTTTTTCTTTACAAGTTGCAATTATCTATAGAAGAGTATTAACTATTCTGTGAATAACGAACTAACAAATATATTTGTTTCTTTTTGTTGCTTTTCTTGCAGTTTCAAGAAGCAAGAGGGACCATCACCATCGAAGCGGGCATGGATACGAGAGTTCGTCAACGTTGATGAGCAGCGACATTGACTCCACAAGCTGCTTTGAATCAACAGATGACGACAGCAGGTAAGTTGTATTAAAATCTTTAAAGAATTCTGAATTAGTTGATCTGTTAGGGCTATCAACAGATCGTCTGCTGAGCCAGAAGGGTGCTAACTCATAATAATAATTATTATTATTATAGGCATTTCTATAGCGCCATCTGTCTAGAATTTCTATTCCGAGGTGCACTTTTTAATTATTACCCCGGCTTTAGCCTAGCTGCCATTACAGCGCTCCAGCATTTCAAGGAATTAATTCTTGCCAGGTACCTAGTTACCTCACCTGGGTTGAGTGTGGCAAATGAAGATTAATGCCTACAACTGTAGCAGTCCGTTTGCTTTTAGAATATATTGTGAAATGAATCTGCCGAACTGTATGCAATCCGAAGAAGAAAAAAATACAGAAGCATACTTTATGAATCATAGTAAAAGTAGCAAGATCAAATTACATTTCATTTAAATGCATCCCATCTGAAATTCTGTAGATTTGTATGTATATATTTAGTGAAAATGAATATTTGACAGAGGCCCCCGTTTAAAACCAGTCTCTTCTGTCAAAGCTCTGACAGTATACATCTGTGTATACACCTTATCCTAAATTGAAGTGCTCTCAACAAAGACTTGGATTTCATCATTTTTAATCAAATTTCTCCCCTTCTGAAGGCAAACTCATCACCTGTGTCAGTATTGACATTTATGGAGAAAGAAATTATTCATAATCTGTGTGCAATATAAACTGATAGCTGCGTGCCAAGAGGCCAAATATTGACAGACCGTATGAAGGCTTTATGAGGTTTTCCATACTTCCAAGTTTGGACAAAGTCCATGTATGGAAATGACAGGTTGTTCAGACTGGAGGTAATTTATAGGAAAATCATATACAGAAACGTATAAAGAATCATTGTATTGTTCGCACTCCATAACAACATCATACAAAGAAACGTCAAGAAACGTCACTTAAAGAAACTAGCTTTGATGAGGTCAGTTGACATGACAGGTTGTCAATCATCGATGTGCGCTCATGATAAGCCTCCCCCTCTCCCTCTCTCCCCCTCTCCCCTCTCCCCCTTTCCCCCTTTCCCCCTCTCCCCCTCTCCCCCTCTCCCCCTCTCCCCCTCTCCCCCTCTCCCCTCTCCCCTCTCCCCTCTCCCCCTCTCCCCCTCTCCCCCTCTCCCCCTCTCCCCCTCTCCCCCTCTCCCCCTCTCCCCTCTCCAGGGAAAAAAAATACTTTTAACATTTTGGGGGCTACTTTTCAAGCTTGCTAGCATGAAAATAACAATCTTTAATTTGTTTTGCATTGAACTCTATGCACATTTTTGAGGGCTCTTTTATGACTTTCGGGGGCTCTTTTTGGCATTTCGGGGGCTAATTCGCCCCAAGCCCCCGTGTATTTTTTTCACTGCCCCTCTCCCCTCTCCCCCTCGCCCCCTCTCCCCCTCTCCCCTCTCCCCTCTCCCCTCTCCCCTCTCCCCTCTCCCCTCTCCCCTCTCCCCTCTCCCCTCTCCCCTCTCCCCTCTCCCCTCTCCCCTCAGTTATACAATTTTTGCACCATATGACGTTCAGACAAGAAATGGACCCTGATTTTTTTATCATGTTTTCATTTGAAATGATACTCAAACATGTGTTTTGCTATACAACGTTTTGTTATATGATGTTCAGACTAGTATAAATAACATAATTTTCATATAGCTATACGATAAGTTTTTGGTAGTCTGAAGGGGGCTCAGTCAAGCTCGATATTTGTCTGGGAAGTGTGAAGATTTTCTCGGAGATCCTAATCTTGTGTGGCGAGCTTTTCAATTTCGGCTCGAAATATGCAAATATTTGCGAGTTTATTGTGGGGTTAAATATACATTAATAGGTTGAATGCAGTAGATGTCCTTGAAACTATATTATATTTGTTCAATTGTGCTTCAATAAGAGCATTTGTCTGGTGTAATGGAAGTGTGTTTGCTATTGGGTATTAAATTAAAAGGTGGTTTATGAAAACCAGGGATGGATAAGTTGTGAAGAACATTGCCTTTTAAGAATGTGAAGTTGAGACCTCGTAAATTTACATTTTGATCAAGTATGACTGTTAAATGAAGTGTTAAATGCAGCAGTATAAGAAAGCAAGCCTAAGACACAGGAACAAAAAACAACACCCTCGAACAAAAAAAAAACAAAAAAACAAAAAAAAAAAACATAGAAGAACAAAAAATATCCAAACATTTTTCAGTGGTATTTATGTGTCTGTCTAATATGGTTGAAAAGACATGTACCATCAGAGAAGAAAGCCATATCGTCTTAGAACACATTTCTAACATGTATTAACTTGCAGTTGACCACTTTTGTTCTTATACATGTATCTTCATTCTCAGTCAATTAAGACTTAATCAGTTATGAGGCGGTAAACTTTCTAAAATTCAAAATGATGGATGTGTACGCTTCACATATACAGAGGTGCCAACCAGTACGATTTAATTGTATTTAGTACGATAATAAGAGTGGAATAAGATAATACGATATCACCTCATTTTTCAAAACAGAAAAAAAAACCCCGGCGGAATCGCATTAAAACATGAACAAGTAAACCCCTGCAGCCCCAACAAAAACTTTGCTTTACAATTTTCTTTTAAAATTTTAATGAAAGAGCAAACATTTTACTTGACTGTACGTACCAGTATCACATTTTTCTGAAATTTTACTGGCCCGGGGCCAACCGGCCATTGGTAGTGTCGAGTTTTCGTGAAAATCTGATTTTTCTCTCCAAAATCCGATTTTTTAGGATACTCAGTCTGTTTTTTTTGTGTCAAGAGGTTGGCATCTCTGCATATATCATTACTACAACATCTTTTATCTATCTTGCTATATTGGAATTTTAAGGATCATATTTATTGTCAATTTAACAATGGAAATTTGTGGTATACTTTCATTCAAAAAGACAAATTCAATAAAACAATTTGTGTTGACAAATAACAAAAACTATCAAACATAGATATAGTCATGCATCAAAAATAATAAACATGTGTACAAAGTGAGGTGGAACATGCTTGTAATAATCTCATCAATATTTCTTGTTGTATTTCTTCTTGCAGTAGATTCAGTAGTGCCACAGAAAGGAGTAGCTTAGCCAGGCCGATGAGGGGACCACCAAAGAACCGCAAGAAGAAGAGGAGATCTAAGATGCCACCAGTACACAGAGTAAGTATGGATATAACGGTGAAACCTGTGTATTTAAGGCATCTGGTAACTTTGTCTCAGATTCTGAAAAAAAATCATGGATTTAGCTCATGCTGCAATGATAATTATAAACCTTTAGGTCAGTCAGGAACCCCATGACTTTTACAAGCCAATCGCCTGTCTGATTATCAAGATATTTATGATTTAAAATCAAAACCAAATTTTGCGTTTTCCTAACGGTTTTCATAACACTATAGTCCATTGGGAAAAATGAGTACCCAGTATAGTAAAACCGGTCACTCAAAGATGCATCTCAGATTTAACATTGTTAAACGATGCCTCAGGGAGAATTAACAGTGTAGGAATACATTATTGAGCTTTGGTCACTTGAGAAAGGTTAAGTTCTGGCCAAGGGGGCAGGAAGTTCAGTATTAATCAGCTTTAAACTTTAGGGTATATTTTGGGGTCTTAGATTTCAAGTATTTTGGGGGACTCGGATTTCAAGTATTTACGGTATTAACAGAATTATCGAGACCACGAATGCATAGCATAATTTCTGAGTGTTAGATCACTGCCCACATTTATGAATTCAGACCTTCACCAAATCACTAGCCTTTTTATGCAGATTGTCTCATTTCGTCCTATATAAGTTTATAAGGATAATAAAATTTGTTGAATGGATGCATGTACGATGCTTGAATCATGTAGCAAGTTTTAGACATTTAATTCCCCCTCACAGGACATGTACCGGTATGTCTCTACAATCAGGCATCCTGAAAGAACTATTGGGGATATTTGAGTTACAAGTTTTTCTTATTTTTAAATATTAATTTTTTTTTTAATTATTATCAGTAATATATTTTTTTGTCTTCAGTACAATCGATAGCTTTTCATTGGAATTTCGATTTAGAGCTTTTCATGCATATAAAATGTCGAGCTTAACAGGTACATATATTGCCTTTTTTAATATTCATCTTGCATCAGGGAAGTTTCAGGTTTTACTACAGTAATTGCCTTGTATTTTATCTTCATCAGATTATTTTTAATTCTTGTGCATAAGACATACGTGAAGTGATTGCGTTCTGTCCTTGTGTAGAATGTAGACTTGAACTGTGGACATGGAATGCAATTGAACACTTTTTCGCTGAAAATACAGGATCCATTTCAATTTGTTCACTTTTTTTCTCTCTTTAGGCATCATCTTTCAGTAGTATAACAGACTCAACAATGTCCCTCAACATCATTAATGTCACATTAAACTTAGGTAAGTCTACTAAGTCATCAGCTCAAATTCAATATTTGTTTGACTGCATTCTGTATTTATTTTGATTTGACTGCATTCTGTATTCATTTTGATTTGACTGCATTCTGTATTCATTTTGATTTGACTGCATTCTGTATTCATTTTAATTTGACTGCATTCTGTATTCATTTTGATTTGACTGCATTCTGTATTCATTTTGATTTGACTGCATTCTGTATTCATTTTGATTTGACTGCATTCTGTATTGATGTTTGTTGTTGTTGTAAATTTGAAATGATTTTGTCAATAATGTTGTTAAGTTTAGGACCAGAAGAGTGCCAGTCTTGTGTAAAATTTGTTAAATGGCCTTCTGGCTCCAGACAGAAAATATATATTTTAATTTAGATGTTTTTATTAAAATTATTTGACATATACTGAAAATTACATTTGGTTATAAATACATCATGTAGTGGTTTGGGTTGAACCTTCTTTCTTCTGTTTACTTCATTATTTTGTTTTAATGTTTCTAGTTCAACTGTATTTAAGCAAGGTAGAAAATAAAACATGCGCTAGACAGATGATTATTGCAATGTGAAATTTACCACAGCCATCTTGTATTTTTCTTTGTAGGTGCAAAATGATGATGTGTTAGGTTTCAATGAAGTTAAATGTTTTGTTGTTGTTTTATATGTGTGTGAAGTATGTCACACAAGAGAGCTGTTAGCTGTAAGTACTATTGGAGGGGGAGGGGGGGGGGGGGGGAATGTACGCGAAAAAAGAAAATGAAAGGATAAGAATTAAATGATTTTCGTTAACATGTCTGTAAAAGTAACTACGGTAGCAAGATGAATAAAACTTCAGTAGGAATCTTCTGTGTGCTAAGATGTCTATTTTTTTGAAATTATTGATATGGAATCATTTTTTTTCTTTCTTGCAGATAAAATTAATTTTCTTGGCATCAGTATTGTTGGTCAGAGTAATAAAGGAGGAGACGGTGGCATTTATGTGGGCTCCATAATGAAAGGGTAAGTCTTCGAGTCAAAACCTCATGCACGTTCTGTTACTTTCAAACCTAAAGGAAGAGAGGTTATATGAGATGAAAGGCCAAATTCATTCTTTGAAATGCAGTATTATGTTCTCATATTAAAATGTACAGGTACATGTATCTTACAAAATATGAAGATACAAAATAAAAATACAGGTTTAAAACACATCCCACAGTCCATAGTGTAATTTTTTTTTTTAAAGTTTGTTATCATGCATTGCATCTGCATTATAGAAAATAAATGATGTACCAATATCTTGTTTTTATTGGGTCTCTTTAATCAATTGACTTTTTGGTGAAAGGATGCCAATTTGTTTGCTGCGACATCGTAATCGTAATCACAACATTTCCTATCAAGACAAAAACTTGTTTGTTCCTCTAGTTGCAAAACATGCTATACACAATGCTCTCTAAGATGTCTTGAGGACAATGCAGTTATATTAAGAATGGTGCGGAATAAAGAACCGATCACTTTCAATTTTCCTCAAAAGGAGGGGTTAACGACATTTATCATAGGAGCCGCGGACTGGCCGAGCTTGCGATTAAAACGCAAACCCCAATAAATGCTCAGTTGATGGGTTTCGTAATAGGGTTTGAAAATGTTATCATTGCGTTGCCTTTGTGTCCGCGCCTAACTCCTAATCAGTGACTCACATTTTGTGAAATTAACTCCCAAGATATGGCAAGAATGACAACAATGTGTGCTTTTCTCATTTGGAATGTGACTCAATGTTGTAATTGCCTTTAACCCGGCCCGGCATAGCTGTAGGCAGTACTTGATGAACGATATGCACTTTTCTCGCTCAGCTTCTTGTCTCGATGAGAAAAACCTAGCAATTTTCTTTGCCATTTGGGAGTAATTTTGATTTAACAGAATAGTAATCAAATTTGGCAGTTTGATGCATAACTCAGGTTTTTGTCACAGAAAGTATTTTTTGTTGTGTTGGAATGATTATTTTAAGGTAGATCATGCTGATGAGTCATCTCATTTGAAAAGTGCAAAGGATGTGACTAGAAATGTGGAAATAGTGAAAAAGAGGCATTTTTGTTAATGAATAGTGGAAATACCCTCACTGCGGTGAAATCATCACATAACTTTGAAACCTGAAGAATATAGGAATTTTAAAGCAAATGAGACATTATTGATGGATAATGAAAATATTTTCACTGCGGTGAAAGCATCACATAACTTTGAAACCTGAAGAATATCAGAGTTTTATAGCAAATGAGACATTATTGATGAATAATGAAAATATTCTCACTGCAGTGAAATTATGACACAACTTTGAAACCTGAAGAATATAGAGAGCGTTATAGCAGATGAATTTATTCAACCAAGAGCTTATTGGATGAGATTTCAACCCGATCTTATTTGATTTGATTTCATTTTGATATCTTCCTCTAAATTATGAACTGAGATTATGTTAGTACTCAGCTTCTCTTTTATAAAAAAAATGTATAGGAATTAGCAAAGGGTATTTCATCATTTCATGAGCATGATGCACTTTTTGTTGGCTAATAGTCTGACTTGCTTATGAATCTGTTAAAAGTTGGGTAATCATTGACAAATCAAATATTATTTGTTGCAAATTTAAAGCTTACAATTACCTGTGCAAAAGATGCGATTAAAGGAGTCTTAACAATGCATGATTCACAACAAAGTACAAAGTTATTATCATACATGTACATTTCCCTCAACCAAAGACTCACCGAGAGACTGGGGGCTATTTCTTGATGGGACCACAGGTTTGCTGTGTGCGAGACTTGTACACCAATTAATGATGTTTCCACCAAGTCAGGTGTCAGCGAATAATGACCTACTGCACGTGGAAACTGATGACCATCTCCCTTTAAGTCATTATGTGATATTGGATGAGAGTGAAAAACTGAAAATATATATATTTTTTCTATTGATAACAGGGGCGCAGTAGCAGCAGACGGGAGGATAGAACCCGGAGATATGATCTTACAGGTAAGAAGAAATCATATATGTATCTTATCTGAGTAAACCGATTACCCACTGAATGACATACAGTGAAACCACCTGTTTAGAAAGACCGCTGGTCTATATTTACCACGTACAGTCGAATCTGCTTTAGCAACCACTTGTATAGAAAGACCACATTTTGCCATGCACTCCCACCCCCTGACAAGGCATTTGTGCATTTAATTTTTTAATTTGTGCATTTAATTTCCAAGCCTGCACATTGCCAAACTCAGAGATCTAACTTTGCAGTTATTATCTAGATCATTAATAACACGAGGCGATATTAAAAATAATCTAATATGTCATCTATATTTTATCTGTTCCTCAGGTCAACGAGGTCAGCTTTGAGAACATGAGTAATGATGACGCAGTCAGAGTATTAAGAGAAGCAGTACATCAACCAGGGTACGTCTACTATAAAAATCATTCCATTTATGTTTTAGTCTATCAGATTAGTCTATCAAATTGTGTATGTATTTATCAGTTTTACTGCCTTTTAAGTTGGTTTCAACCTTGGAAAATCTTCTAAAGGTGCTGATTGTTTCAAGTTAAACAAAATTATGTTTCTTATGTATAATTGTGAAATAGAAATGAAACTTAATTTCTATAGACTTATTCCAAAGTCATCAAACTAGGCTTGGCAGTAAGAACTTATCCCAGGTATTAAAATGTGTGATTTTGAGGCATTTTGTAATAATAACCCTTTAAAAATGATGCGCGCTATTCCTCAGTTTTTTTCTTCATTTTAGTACTCATGTATCACCTTTGACTAATTGTTTCCATCTCTGTTATTTCTATGCAGTCCTATCAAATTAGTGGTAGCTAAATGCTGGGACCCCTCACCGAAAGGATACTTCACCATTCCAAGAAGTAAGTGAATATTTTGTTTTCTTTCTCTCCCCCCCCCCCAAACAAAAATATACTCCTGTTTTCTTATTGTCTGCTCGAAGGAGGACACGATGTTCCACATTTGTCCAAAAATACATCTTGTAAATGTTCATTAATTGTATGATTTCCTTCCTGAATGATCGATTTTCAATCTGATTAAAGCCCAACTGCACTACTTATAGCTACTTGCGCCCTCTATATAGCAAACAATGCCTAAGTGGTGATCGTTGGTCCTCCATGGTCCCCTTTTTCTTATTTAATTGAGAGCTGATTTGATGAGATAACCACCTGTCAGTGACCATGCAGGGAGGTTTAATCCCTCCTGGCCAAACTAGTGCAGATATGCTGTAAGTTAAATTCATTGAAATCTAAACACATTGCAGTTAATTTGATGGAGTGAAATTTATTCTACCAAGAGCTAACAACGCACTGTTAAAATTGTATCCATCTGTGTTATACTTTCTTTGCGAACTGTACACTGCAACACATCATTATACAGACTTAGCACAATGTAAAAACTACCCATCAGTCTGAACTCAAGGATTTTTATGTTTACCCCTCCCCCCCCCCCCCCTCACAAGTAATCCAGTGTTTTTAAAGTTTGTGTTTCAAATGTATTTGTATAATCATTGTGAATATGTATGGCCTAAATTCTTTGTAGACTTCATATCTGTGACAAGAAAATTGAGCAAGGTTCTGTTTAAATGATGTGTAAATTATCATTTATCATGTGCAGGTGAGCCGGTAAGACCCATCGACCCAGGTGCATGGGTAGCACACACAAATGCCATGAAAGGTAAGGATGTGGATAGTTATGATGATGATTATGATGATGATACATGTAGTGGTGATGATGATGATGGTTATGATGATGAAGATGATAATGATGATTATTATTACAATGATGATGATGACTATTATTATGATGATAATAAGATTTGTTGCAGCATTTTGATATACAATTTGGGAGAGATTTTTCTGTATCCTTATTCTTCTAGGTGAAGCAGGTCTCTATAATAATTTTACTTTGGCCACTACTCTAAACTATAAGATGACAGTGAAGATGATAATGATGATGGTGGTCATTATTATAATGATAATAAGATGTTTTAGAGCATGTGAATGTAAAGTTTTGGGGGAGACTTGTCTGTATCCTAATTCTTCAAGGTGAAGAGGATCTCTTTAATGATTTGGTGTTTGCCATTTCTCCGCTCTCCTTTGAGAATAGTGGATATTGTCTGTTCAAAACCAGGAGGGTGTTAACTGTGTGTAAAAGTGTACAAGTTAATGCTCCAAACAGATATCAGTAATTCCTGTTTCCAAAGATGATGAAGGCATTAAACTTGATATCAAAACAAATTAAAGATATGAAAAATTACCATGAATTTTTTTTTCTTTCTCCATCTTACTACAGTTGCTGCAGAGTATCAAGGAAGGGCGGGGCCTATGAGTCCGTCAATGACCTCTATGACCTCTACAAGCTCTTCCATCACCAGCTCACTACCAGAGTCAGAGAGTGAGTTGAGATAAAGTCTGTTTTGGGTAGAAGGGGGTAGGAGGAAGGGGAGGAAATTGGTAGGGAAGGGAAGAGGAGGAAGGATAGGATAGAAAGAAGGAGAGAAAAGGGCTAGGGCATTGGAAGAGGGAAGGGGAAAGGGGACAGGGAGCAGGGAGCAGGGGGGGGGGGGCAGGAGAAGGGGGAGGGGTGAGGAGTGGATAGGAGAAGGGTAAGGGAGAAGAACGGATAGGGAATAGGGAGAGGGAGGGATAGATGAAAGGCTAGGGGATGGGAGAAGGGAGGAGGAGGGGCAGGAGGGACAGGAGAAGGGGAGAGGGACTGGACAGGGAGGGGAGGGGCAGAGGAAGGGCTAGGGGTGGGAAGGGCAAAGGGAAAGGGAGCAGAAAGGGCAGAAGAAGTGGGGAGGGGAGTTGGATAAGAGAAGGGGAAGGATAGAGGGATTGATAGGGGATGGGGAGAGGGAGGGCAGAGGAGGGGCAGAGGAATGGGAGGGATAGAGGAGATGGGATATAGAAAGAGAGGAGGTGGGATTAGACATTGGGCTCTAATGTTTAGGCTAATAATGTTAGAAATAATCATGTATCTTCATGAATTATTACAGTATTGAGATGTGATACTAACTCATCTGTTTAGATAGTAGTGTCATATACCCTTGTCATTATCTGGGCCCTGTTTCACAAAACTTGTTATCAATAACAGGTAGCAATAACTGTTATAAGCTACTGAAATTGTGGCATTTGGTTGGCTGAGAGGACATTTGTCATAGAAATTGAACATCTATTATTGATAACAAGTTCTTGTGAAAAAGGGCCCCATCTCAGTCCATCTCTGTGTGTCTATCTAACTTTTTCTCTCCCCTTGATTCATGGAGGGTTAGAAGACTTTGGACGCCTCACCCTCAACACGGACATGACGACCATTGCTAGGGCCATGGCGGCTCCGGATTCCGGCCTCGACATTAGAGATAGAATGTGGCTCAAAATCACCATCTCAAGTGCTTTCATAGGTAAGTCGACCTGTGAATCCTAGGTGTGGTCAAAGGTCAAAGGACTCTGGCCATAATATAACCGGAAAATCACATAGAAACATGTACAAATAAACCCCTGCATCCCTGAAAAAAATTTGCTTTACAATTTTCTCATTAAATGATAATGAAAGAGCAAACATTTTACTTCAATGTTTTTTACCAGTAAAACATTTTTCTGACATTTTACTGTATCGGGGCCAACGGGCGCAGTTTTCGTGAAAATCTGATTTTTAAAGATATTCAGTCCGTTTTTGGGGTGTCAAGGGGTTGGCATCTCTGCCTTTATAAGCCTATTACTTTTCATCACTACCGTTGTTATTTCTCATAGGTTCTGATGTAGTGGAATGGTTGTTCACGCACGTCGAAGGGTTCCAGGACAGGAGAGAAGCGAGGAAGTACGCCTGCAATCTCTTAAAAGCCGGCTTCATCAGACACACCGTCAACAAGATCACATTCTCCGAGCAGTGCTACTATGTCTTTGGTGACCTCTGCGGAAGTAAGTCTCAAGGGTTAACTTATGTTAAAGCCCCACTGTACTACTTATACAGGTAGCTACTTGTGTCCTCTATATAGCAGACAATGCCTAATCGATGCCAGTTGGTCCCCCATGATCTCCTTTTTCTGATGTTAATTAAAAGCTGATTTGATGAGATAACCACCTGTCAGTGACCTTGCAGGGAGGTCTAATTCCCCCTGGCCAAACTAGTGCAGACTTTGAAAGAAACTGCAAAAGGATGATTTTGTGATCTGAAAAAAAATGTACATACTTTCGGATTGATGTGCTGCAGGATGGTCCTAGAATAGTAATAAAATTGCGATTTGCCACAGGAACTTGTAATGTGCTTTCACCTGTAAATTCCATTCAAGAATTGTATGGAAGTATTGAACAGTGGAATTGGACTAAAAAGGTCTGCATTTTACTTTCAGAAACATAACAGTTATATCTCTTTAGGTTTATATCCGCTGAAGATAAAATAGTTAAAATGCTCTCAATTTTGACCGATATTACATTTGCTTGTTGATTTTCATTGTGTTGATAATTACATTGTCCGAAATGTTGTTCTAAGCAGCTCTATGGTTTGTGTTTTATATCACTCTCTTCAAATTTGTTTTGAGGTTTGGTATGCTTCGCGGTTTTATCAGGTATCGTAACAAACTATTTTAAAGTCCCACTGCACTACTTGTAGCTACTTGCGCCCTCTTTATAGCAAGCAATGCCTAAGCAGTGACCGTTGGTCCCCCATGATCCTCTTTTTCTTATGTTGATTGAGAGCTGATTTGATGAGATAACCACCTGTCAGTGACCATGCAGGGAGGTGTAATCCCTTCTGGCCAAACTAGCGCAGACAGGTTTTGAGGTTTCGTATGCTTCATGGCTTAATCAGGTATCGTAACTAACTATTTTAAATCACGTCTTCTCCATCCCCCCTCCCCCCCTCCCCAGACATGGCTTCGCTGTCCTTAGGAGACGAGGCATCAGAGGCGGACAGGGACACGTTAGCACCCCTACCCCAGCAGGGCCATTGGATGCCCCCGCCCCTCCCCACTGCACCCCCAATGCCTTATCAGATGCCCCCTGGGGTGCCGGGCTACACCAGCTTTGACACAGCTAGCTATACAAGCTTCGGTGCCACCAGCATTGGTAGTGGAAGCGGAGGTAAGTTGATGGAGATTCCAGTCTTTTTTTTTGCCATGCCCATGAAATAGTATACTGTACAAATCCAATCCAAGAATTTATAAAATGCCAATATCTAGTTGCCTAATCAAAGGCGCCGATGAAACTACCAAAAATGTCTGTTCATGATTCTAACTGGGAAAGACAAAAAAAGCAGTTGCTAATTGTAAGCAATCTGAAATAGGTATGTCTTTAGGTGAGTTCTAAAAGTGGATAACTGGTGACAAGAGCCAAGGATTTGGGGAAGACCATTCCACAATCTCGATGCACAGGCAGTAAATGATCGATCCCCTAGAAGAGAGAGTGTTCGAGGACTCTCAAGCAGGTATTTACCTGCAGATGGCAAATTAGTTTGAGGGTTACAAATAATATACACTAGTAAGGGCGTTAGTAAGAATTATGTTAGCTATACAAGCTTTGGTGCTACCAGCATAGATTGTGGAAGTAGAAGTAAGATAATGGATGGAGCAGTTAATAAAAAATAAAAAATTGATTTATGTAAGAAAAGCTCTTAAAGAGCTCTGTGAAATTTAAAGAGATTTTAGGAAAGAACCTTTTTTTGTAGAAATTCCAAAATGTGTTTTGGTGCACACACACACACACACACACACACATAAAAAATTAAAAAATTGAACGGTAACAATGAGATTTGTTTCCCCATGAGCACTTAATAAAGCCCTATGAGTTTTTAGTAGTTATTTTCACTGAAATGCCTCAAGTAAATTACTTCTAACTCATTATTGTGGGTAGTAGTGATTCTGATAATAGTCTGAATAAAATTTCTGAGTAAGATTGATAAGCACTTTATCTGAGGGTACAGAGCCCCAGATATTGCTATTACCCCAGCTTGAAATTTTTGTCCATGATATGATGATGAAGTATTTAAAGAATTTCTTCCTGACACTTTTATATTTCTAGGAAGCAGTGATTCTGGTCACAGCCAAGCCAAAGCCATGGCGGCCAAAGGAGGGTCAGGCAGCAAGGGCAGTGGGTCAGAGTCATCTGACCAAGCCTCGACCGTGGCCGGAGACATCCCTCCTGCCCTCATGGGCAGCATGCAGGGCATCGGTCCCCCCTCCGTCACCAACACCGGCATGATGGTGCCCGGCGGCGCACCCTGCGGTAGCCTCGGGAGCCTCGGTAGCCACGGTGCCCTGTCCAACCACGGCATCGGTCCCCCTTCCATGGGAGGGGTCCAGCACCAAGTCATCGGCTTCGGTCCCCCTCCCGGTGTCCCCCACCAGCTGCAGCACGTGATCGGGCCCCCACCGCACCAGACCCAGGGGATCGGCCCCGCCCAGGGCATCGGTCCCCCTAGCCAGGGGGTGCCCCAGATGATGGTACCAATGATGCCTCGACAACTCGGTAGCGTGCCTGAGGATCTCTCCGGCAGCAGACAGTCATTCCGCATGGCCATGGGAAACCCTTGTGAGTTCTTTGTCGATGTCATGTAAACAAAAATATATCCAAACCGACAACCAACCCCAATCCAGCTAGACTAAATCCTCTTTTATATACTTTCTCCCACCTAGCATCAGTTACCCATGACACCTCTCGCTTGTATCATATAGAAATATATATTATCTACCTGTGTGTTTTGTTTGAGTTGAAATAGCATGCATCTATTATACTTTATATTTGTCTGTGTGTTGCCGATAGCTGTGGTAGGAAGTACAGCTTTCAAAAAAAAATGCTAGATGATGTAACATAGAGCTTCTTGTGCAATGTTGATTGATCTGGAGAGAGAAAGGTCAGTCGTGTAATGCTTATTTTTTTGTTGCGATTAGTAGTATTCTGGCAATAATCATAGTAGATTCTTTGTTCAATGTGTGATTTTTAAAAACCTTTTGTCTAAATTATCCTTGACTGAATTTTTAAGGACATTAATTCAGATGCTTTTGAGGACATTAATTATACTGCCATGATACAACTATGCGTGTATCTGATGAATGAGACAGGATTACAAAAATTATGCTTATGGACAATATCAAAACGAGTATAGGAAATTGCCTTTGAAAAATCTTAATTTCAAGATATATACTTGGGAAGGGTGGAGAGGGGTATGGCTTACACAAAAATATGTGAAATACCTTGCATGATATCAAAAAGCTATACTAGTTACTAATTGTAGAGAATGCTTTTGACTATGACTTTGTTTTCTGTGATGAAAAATGCAGTGTTTAGGAGCAAGTAACCTAACATATTGTAATGGTAAATCATTTCTGCCACAAAATATAAAAGATAGGTAAAAGTGATGAAAAAACGTTGTATAAGTCTTTCAGATGAATAAAACTAATAGCTGTGGTTAAAAATTTCACTTTTTAATCTCAATTTTATAAGAATTTTATGAGAAGTGATTATTCTTTTTAAACTAGACTTGTGTAGAGCTGTCTTAAATCATGAAATGATACTTATTTTTGGATTGATATTGGAATTGTGATAATCCAAAATGATCATTAGCTAAGGCAAGAGAATAAGAGATTTAGGGTATTTGTATTTTTGATAGTAAAGATGATTTTCTTACTTCGTCCTTAAAATATGGAGGCCAAAATTAGTGCCAAACTCTGTTACATGGACTCCATTCAAATTATGCCTAAGAAATTGA
Source organism: Strongylocentrotus purpuratus (assembly GCF_000002235.5). Classification (NCBI taxonomy): domain Eukaryota; kingdom Metazoa; phylum Echinodermata; class Echinoidea; order Camarodonta; family Strongylocentrotidae; genus Strongylocentrotus; species Strongylocentrotus purpuratus. The sequence continues at coordinate 16,212,719 of NW_022145601.1, read as the reverse complement.
AAATTTGAAGTATGTTACAGTTGTTCTTTGGGTATCTATAAATTTGCCAAAGTAATGACTCGACTATGATTTGCTGTTTTTATTATATTTTGGCATGTTGCTTAATAATCTAAATAATTATGATTTCATTTTAAATTTGTGAAGAAATTATGCATTGGAATGTAGATTTAAGCTTTACCGATACAAAGGAAAATAAAAGTTTGGATGTCGTATCTGCATGCAGCCAGCCAGTGTATTTTGTGACCGCTGTATAGTCCCATATGTTTATTTTGATGTATTCCTATTTGTTTGATATACCCATGTAAACACCCATCCCATATGTGCACCCCACCACCACCTGATACCCATTCATTGTGTACAGTACCTCTTGTGTTTTTTTTAATCATACATGCATATTTACACTTTTTATTTTCTGTCTTATAAATTGCAAGTTGTCTTTCTCTTCTTGAAATAACATCTCCCTTCCTCTTCCTTTTTGAATGTTTGCGCCCAAATAAATCCCTTTGTGCACTTAATGTTACTTCTCACCAGTATTCATGTATTGTGTATCTACTCCATAATATAAGTTTACAGTATAGAACATCAATAAATATTAGAGTTCAAATTGTTAAAATATCTGAACAATATACTGCAGTTAAATGACAAAAGGTAACTTTATTTCTTGTAAGAGTTAACATTTAAACTATGAAGCTATTTTGTTCGCAAACTAATTTAGAACATTATTTGACCCATATGTAAAATTTGTGTCACATTAAATGTACCAATGTTGAAGATAGTGGTAAGCTTTGCATTTGTTCAAAATATTCGTTTTTTTTAAAACTTTGTATTAGATACATTTCTTTTAAACAAATACAATTAAAGAATAAAAAACAAAGAAAAAAACAGACAAGGAAATAATATAATGAAAAGGAAACACTTACACAAAAACTAAAGCGAACAAATATAATAAAATCACTAGAAAATATATGCTTAACAGATATAATTACAGCAGAAAATTTGGAAGTTGAATATTTTCTGCACAGTTGTCAATGGCATTGAGTTCCTGATTTTTCTAATCATGAATATCAACATTTATTATTACCAGTAATTCTTTACTAGTCTAACCTCGTTTAGAATTTCCAAATTTTATACATGTTTACCCCGTAATTGCTTACCATTATTCTTCTACTTGTTAGCATGGTATTTATGATACTGATAAAAGTATTCAAATGTATTTTATTTTTGTTTAAGCCCATCATCTCTTATTTTATCTCTCTTTCTTTCTCTCTCATACTCTAGATTTTGATGATTCAGTCAGCGTCACACTTTTGTGAAGTGCGGAAATTTTGAAATCATTTTGATTAGGTACAGTAGTGTTTGATTGAAGATAATATTGCACAATGTTAAAGAGCTAAAATAACTTTGGGAGGTCAAATTGGAATGACCTTGTCAAGGCTGGGGTTGGAAATTTGAACTCGATGCTGACAAAATTCATTTTAACAATCTAAAATAGATTCTGGGGACCATGATTTGACTAGAGCACAAAGAATATTGATATGTTTTGAGTATGATATTAATATGGTACAAACCAAAAATTCCATTCTAATATTATTTGTGTTTATTTTATTGTTTTCTTTTGTTTGATCATGAGTTGGATCGTATAGGGTCAGTATCAAATCTAGGATTTAATATCAAGCCGAGCCTTAATGCATAAAGGTTGCTATCGAATACAAATGAAGATCATTAACAAATTTGTAATGTTAGCCCTTCAGGATCGATAGGATAGCTGTACTATTGAGTATAGGCCCAGATTGACATATAAAGGAGAATTATGCTTGATTGTAACTGCGTGATTCCAAAAATGCAACAGGCCTCGGGTCAAAACTCACTTTCAGATTCGTTTGCAATTGTTGTATTGATTACTTGTTAACGAATATATGTTGTGTCCTCATTAAATCATCATATACATAAAAAACATACGCTTGCATGTTCGTACCATATATATTCAAATCATTTTATCAGCTGCTTGCCATGCACCCTCTCCCCACCACAATTTGCCTGGCTTTTGCCCCCTATGTTGCCAATATCGCATGATTTCATTTTTAGCTCATTCACCTATGGCCCGATAACCGTATTTCACAAGAAAATGCTGTATCAATTTCATGCATATTTTATAAAAATTTATGATAACACTTTTATAACTTGATTGTTATACATACATGTATTTTTGATCATCCATGTTCAGTCATGAAATGCAAAGACTAACAGACATTGTAATTATCGCTCTATAATCAGTCATTTACACGTATGTTGGAATCTGACTTCCACATGCATTGCATTGCACCTCAAAACCATTGTCATGCCAGTGAATATTCAGCAATTCAATGGACTGAAAGAAAGAAAGGGGACATTTCTAATGTCATGATTCATATGCACACACCAGTCATATCAGCCATACTAACTAAACATCTTGATATTCATTCAAAGAGGCTGCTTGCATTCATGATTAAATCATAAGTAAAAACGAGACAAGTACTAAACTGATGAAATTTCAACAACCCCAAAAATTGTGATTCTTATTTTGTTTTGCCTCCACCTTCTCCCCCCTTCAGCCTAGGACGCTAAAGTCTTGCGAATTTAAAGAAGCTGCCCCCGCCGCCGGCGCCGCGAGCAAGCCGGAATCATGGTGCACCTCAAGCTCATCGCTCCCTCCCCGCCTTCGGCCCCCCGCAACTCTCCCACGAAGCACACGGGTCTGTAAAGCACAACTGTCAAAATGTTGAAAGGGAGAAAAAGTCGAGAAAGGAACGCTTTCTGCTCGAACATGATTTTGTTGTTGTTTCTGACTTGATTGAAATTTGTTGATTTTGAGTTGGTTCAATGTTGGACTTTTGTATTAGATGTCAACCTGCTGCTTTTGGGGCAGATTGTTTTTGTTTTAATTGAAAGAGTTTTGTTATGCAAGCATGGCTTTGCCATTTGCTTGGTTTCACCAGGCCATTGTTATATTTTGTGATTCACAACTATTTTTCCTGTTTTTCCTCTTGTTTTATTCAACTCATTGTTATCACTTATGTGCTGTATTTTGGATGTTTTTCATTGTTCCAACCTTAGCTTTATTTTCAGTTATTGTTCTCTCTCTCTCCCTCTCTCTCTCTCTCTTTCTTTCTCTCTCTCTCTCTCTCTCTCTCTCTCTCTCTCTCTCTCCCTATCCTTCCCACTTCATATCTTTCTACATTATTATTCATTTTTGTATTTCACTATTTTTGTTCATGTTTGTCCAATCTTTTCATCCTTCTCAACATTTTACCTTTCTGTTCTAACCTTTTTTTCTGTGCCAACCATTTCCATTGCCTATGTCTCCACATTAAAAAATCTGTCATTTCATTTTAAAGAAAGATACTGTGCCCATCAATATGAATTACATAATGTGCACTATTCTTGAAAATTCAACATGCCCAAGAATGCTCAATGTTTTCCATCTCTTACTCCATCTCTTTCCTGCTCTCTCTCTCTCACTTTAAAATCTCAATCACTACCCTATTTCTTTCTTCCCCTCTTGCGACACTTGGTTTTTCTCTCCCCTTTATCTTTTTTTCTTCCCCTGCTCTCTATACGTCTCACTGAAATCCTCTAGTGTACTTGCTGCCATGCTCAACTATTTTCACTCCTAAATGATCTTGTGTCTACCGAGGCAAGCAAAGGCAGGCTCCACTTTGTATTCTATAAATCACAAAGTGCAATTTGGCCTCTACATCTCTCCCTTTGATAATTTACATCATGGAGAGGAAAAGAAAAAAGAACGCTTGTACAATCATCAACAATCACATGCACAATCACATGCACAGTGATGGCATCCTGTTGGCACTCAAATTCCAAATTATCCCTTATTCTTCATTCATTCAATAATTGAGCGATGCATTCATTCATTCATTCATTCATTCATTCAGCCATTCATTTATTTTCATGGAGCCAATAACGTATTTTTTCATCCAAGCATTATACAGACATTCATGCATTTTCACAAGCATTCAGGCATTAATTCGTTCAATCATTGAATGCATTCATTCATGCCTTCATTTATGTATTCATTCATGCAATTTGTTAATGCATCTTTTCATTCAATCATGCGTTTATTCATGGATTCAAATTGGCATTCATTCGGTCAGTCATTCAATTATGTGGTAATGCAGAAAAAAATGCATACCAGTATAAAACACTGAAAAATCATGTATTCATTATAGAAAGTATTCGCTTTAAAAGGTATAGTGTATTCACAAAAATGATTAATGCACAAGTAAATATAAGCATGGATAAGGTCTGTATATCCATGATTTAACAGTACTATATCAAAATCCAAAGGTTTCATTTCATCAATTAGAAGGGCATTTATCTTCGTTCAACTTCACATTTCATCCCAAATCATGGACATCATCATCATCTTGATCATTGGGGTCAACCAAAATCCCCCCTCTCTTCTCCCGTACTCCTTGACCCCCCCCCCCTACCCACAAATCATGTGCATCTATCTCGTTTGTTCAAACCCCACTTTACGAGATATTCAATTTGATAAGTTGCCATGGTAACTACCGGTAATTGAATTTACTAGGTGTCTATCTATTCCATTTGGACCGCTGTGCGCTCCATAGTTCTGCATGCATAATGACGATCAGGTATTCAGTGATAAACGAAGACGGGACGATATACATACCTTCCAAAGTATTTATTGAATAATGAAATTGAAGAAACTTATTACCAATGCCTTGTGTAGTGTAAACCTGGGCAGGGTTTCACGAAACCGTCGTTAGCACAAGTTCCTGGACATCCCATTGAAATGCATGTATGAAGTTTAACACATGTTTCAATGGGATGTCGGTGAAGTTGTACTCATGATGGTTTTGTGATACGATGGCCTGCTTCATAATGGTAACTTGAAAAATATGCAGTAATTTATTAAGTAAACGTAGTGTGTGAAGGTCGAATCATGAAAAGTATCCCATTATGTATTCCATTATGTATTCATGGATTAAACGTGATGCACATGTAGCCTATGCAGCACGTATCTCCCTTGTGCTTCTCAACTCTGTGGTCCTTATTCTACTGATCTGAAATTGGACAGAGGGCTAATTTTCCCCATTGTTTGACATGACTTCAGTTGTCATGTCGGGTTTAACTGATTGAGTAGAAATAAAGGCCTACAGACTTTAGGAAAAGTTTCATTGAATGTTTTCTACAGTCTAGCTGATAAGTTAGTTGACGAATTAAAAAAATAAATCATGTTTCTTTTCAAAAGTAATGGAGATTTATGTTACTAGGGCAATCTGGAGCCTTTTAAAGATTCCTGTTGCAGAACTATGCATTAGGAAGTACACTTTTTGGAAACTACTTCATTTTGATTTGGTCAATTTTGATAGAGATCTGGATGAAGAATATTTAGTAGATAAAGAAAGAGAAATACTGCAAGATTAGAAAAAAAGAAAAAATAAGCTAAACAAATGATTCATTTTAATATGATTCAAGGAATAATAGAAAACAGAATTGTAGATCATCTTTACTGTAGTGGGAGAGATATCAGATTTAAATTTGATGTTATCACAGTTCAAGTTCAACATACGAGATAATCAAAATTGAATATGTTTTTTTTTTCTTTCAAACACGTGTAGGTGATTGCTATGTTGTCATTTGTTGCACTAAGTGTCAAAATGCCACAATTTTGGACAAATCTCATCTTTTGAGATGGCTGATACGTCGGTAGATTTTTTACTTTTTTTTTCTCTGTCAAAGGGGAATATTTTCGTGATTTAGGAATAAATTCTATCTGGAATTCCGAAGTAATGAATGAAAACTAGAAATGAGAGGATATTGTTATTTTTCTTGACATTATTGGACCAAGAAATAGCTCAATGCACAGTGAAGGTCCGACAGAAATATATCATGAAAAAATGGGCTAGGGCTCTCTCTACCTATATGTATTTAATAGTATCTGTGTATTGGAAATTGAGTGTTTGAAATCTAAATTATCATGTATCTTGCATAAATTATTCAAACTTGTTTCTTATATTGAAGCAGAAGCAATTTTTAACCCCGCAGAATGAGTATGCTCATGTATCGATGCATATCCGTTGCATGTATTCTGCGCCGGATTAGGAGTTTTAAAAAAAAGAGAGAATTATGTAGAGTAGAAATAAAAAGCAACCAGATAAAAAACTCATGTAAATTGATATTATTTAAGAAAATATGTGTTGTACATTATTAGCATTTCTTCATTTATAGAAGCACGAGATAGACGAATTTGAAGATTAAAGGAGGAGGAGAAATTGATGCTTCAAAATTTTGTAAAGTGTACATTAAGCGATTTTTGTGTATGTAGAAAGAGTACTCATGTGTATTTGTTGTACTATGACATTGTTACTGTATTTAAACGTGCTGCCTACACGGTGAGGTACTCACATGCATTTTTTAATGTACAGATGAAGGAAGGAGTCTGGAGATTAAATCATTTTTGTTTTGTTTTCATGCCAAAATGTCACCTTTCTCTCGTGGTAATTTCACTAGCGATTTTATCATTGATTTATCCTGACTCTAATAAAAACTAGATATCAACAAAATTATTGATCCGTTTTGTGAAGTTGTGTTGATTTTGTTACGAGTGGAGTTGAATTTGAGTCTCTTGATGGGTGAGAAGCATAGAGAGAGAGAGAAATAGAGGGAGAAGGGGAAGAGAAAGAATAGGAAGGGAGAGAAAGAGAGACGAGGAGAGAGGAGAAGAGAGAATGGGAAGATAAGGGAGAGAGAGGGGGAAGAGAGGAAAGGAGAGAGGGGGGTGAGAAGAGGGAGAGGGAGAAGAGAGATTATAGGAAGAGATGGAGGTGGAGACAGAGGGAGAGGGGGAGAGAGAAGAGGAAGATATATCTGAGAGAGGAGAGACAAACGAGAAGAGAAGGCCAAGATCGGGAAAGAGGGGGAGAGAAGATAGAGACAGGAGAGGACATAGGGACAAGAAAGGGAGAGAGAGAAAAGCAAATATCATATTCAACTTGGAGGTACATGTACAATCAAACCTGTCTTTGATAGTAGCCACCTCTCTATAGAGGCCACCTGTGCATAGTGGCCACAAATTTGATCTCCCTCAAGAAAGAAATGTATGCCGAGGAACCCGTCTACAGAGACCACCTGCCTACAGTTGCCCGTTTCCCCTGAGTGACCTTTATAGACTGGTTTGACTGTACTTTGAAGCTTACACCGACCACATAAAAAGTACAAAACACAACATTATTTATGGTTAAAGGGATGTATCCCACGGTCGCAAAGCCATTTAATCATAAATAATCCATCTCACATATACAAATATCATGGCATCGGTCATATCATGGGCACAAAGCGAATAAGCAGCCTGGATTTAATTAAGTTTCTAATTATTTCAACACTGATTAACTTATTGGTAATTGATTAACAACATAGGTAAAATGTTATACTTTTTTAAAATCTTGGTCTAATTCATCTATCTTCGATCTACATTTATGCATTGTCCCTAATCAAGAGCATTTCAAATTAGTCTATACTGTAAATGATAATTATAATTCTATGTTAATTCACTGTACATATGTTATTATAGAGGTGTTGTGGTCAAGTGGATACGTCGCCGGACTGTCGATCACAAGGTCCTGGTTCGAGTCCCGCCGCCGCACTAATGTCCTTTGGCAAGACATTGATCTACATTTGCCACACTCCACCCAGGTGAAGTAAATGGGTACCTGGTAGGAATTTATTCCTTGAAATGCTAGAGCCAGGGTAATAATCGGGGAGCGCCAGGAGGGTCAAATCTGACTGACATGAGCGCTATACAAGAACCCATTATTATTATTATTTGTCACAATGTTGATGTCCCCCCTCCCCATCCTTAAAAGGTAGAATCAATTAATACATGTACTTTTAATAATATACATCCTTGTCCAGACAACCATTCCACATGTTATGGTTTACCTCAGTAAATTTTGATTCTGAGCCTTAAAAATTATGTACTGTAATATGCATGAAAAGAAAGGGCAAACATTTCAGCATACACTGAATTTTTGTTGCAGCAAATTATTAATAGTCACATAATATCACACAAATATAGTGCAAAACTGTATTCTATTTCACATTTACCATAATATGGGGCTAGGGTAGCATTAATAATACAGTCAAACCTGTCTATAGCGACCGCCCAAGGGAAACAAAAAGAGTGGTCTTTGTAGACAGGTTCCTTTAGTACATGTTTCACTGAGAAACAATTTTCAAGGGAAACAAAAAATGTGGCCCTTTTAGACAGGTGGTCACTAAAGCAGGTTTGACGGTTCATATTTCAGACAATGACCCTTCACGTACACCTGTACATTATTGGTGCATCGAAACATAGTACATGCATAACATGCACTCATACATTTAATTATTGTTTTATTACTTCAACATCTTCTTACTATTGGATTTTGGCTTACAATTACTGCACTACCAGAAACCATTCGCAAACATGAAACTCCAGCAAACTGTCAAGGATGGCCATTTTCATGAATAGAAGCTTTTTATGAAATGCAAAATTAGACTTGTGTCGATCATGATTCAATTATTTCCCAGAATGAAACTGTCACCATCAGAACCGCTCACAAATTTTGCGAACATTTCATGTGTGCTAATGTTTTCAGTTTTACAGAATGCAGCAAAATTTGGCATTTTACACAATCAGTCCACAGGTAAAGAGGGCAATATACAGTGTACTTCTATACTTCTAAAATTTACTATTATTACAATATATTGAGGTTAGTATGGTGCATCAACTTTTACTTGGTTGACACACTAAAAAATATCTAAGTGCAACATGACTAAAGTTTTTTCAGAATTTCACCAAGTATAGGGGGCTCCGGTCAGAAGCTGGCCACTGAAGTCTAGATCAATATTCCTCCTATACAATAAATACTGGCATTTCAACTAGCATTTGTATCACAAACTAGAATTATTGAATCTCTATTGAAAATAAACTTTGTCTTTTTTTTCCTATAGAAAATTTTTCTATATACAAGTACACAGCAAACTAAAAAAAAAAAAGAGTATCAGAATTTGGCATAATAATGAAGATTGTTTGATTTTGTAAAATTTGTTCACAATATCTAAACTGTAGCTCATGCTATACAGTAAGAAACCAGGAAAACCAGATTCAACCAGCTGGTATATGAGTTTATTTTTTATATTATTTTTCACTCACATTGCATGTTTAATGCAAAAAGTTAAAACTTAAAAATGATGAAATGGTGCAATATATTTTTTTGACCCACTGCACACTATACAATCCAACTGATCCAATTCTAAATATTATGAAAATTTCAATTTGACTATTCAATGACTATTCCGAACCTTGATCAATAAGATTTCATATTTTTGAATGTTTTCATAAAAGATAAATGGCAAATTCTTCAAATTTTGGATCACTGTCAGAGTATACAGTGTGCAGTAGGCTTTATCCCACTGAAATAAAGAGGGTGCACCTTCCTTTGAATACAAATTATGATGTTGAAATATTAATAAATATGCAAAATATGGTTTGGTAATTGTGCTAAAATAGGGAAATACATGCTCATTGGAGGGAAAATACATGTACAGGTACATAAATCAAACAGTGGGACAAAAGTGTGCATGACTGAAATTTAAACCATACATGTGATTTCAGCATTTTTCATGAAAATATAAAGCTCTCAACAACCTGAACCACACATTTTAATTAACTTACAGCGGTGCAAAAAATGAATGCGTAAGATTGAACAAAAAAATAAAGTAAAAAGAAAATACATTTTGTTTCAATTTGTCAAAAGTGGCTGAGGAAACAAACACAAACAGCCAAGCACATTCAGCCTTTGAGATAATACTGTTAAATATCTACATGTAAATCAGCATACACAGAGAAGTGTGTATGCTTCATGCAAGCATAGCATATAGCAGAGAGAGCTCATGCAATGCAGTTTAAAACAAACAAATTAAGCATAAGAAAATAACCACAAAATATAATATATAATCACTAATGTTATGTTCACTATAATCAAGTTGTTTAGTTACAAGTATACAATTACCAATTCACCAAAGCTATTATAATGATTCTTTCTATTGATTATTATAATTTTCTCTATTTTTAAAATTCCATGTTTTCATAAATATTCTGTGTCTTATTTACATATGATACATGCACTTTTGGAATAAAACGGATGCACACGTGACACGAACCCTGAATGAACACAAACATATATTCAAATTACATATTTGTACGGTATTTCTTCCACAAGTACACGAACATGCAAACATGTATGATATATTTTGAATGTCAATATATTCTGAATGTACATGGTCAATATATATAATATATAAACATGTAAAACAGCAACATTGCCAGCACTAATGCACATGTTCTACAGTGAATATGACACGGCTAAATTCCCCTGAAGCTAAATCAAAGAAATATTGACCCACATATTCCCGTACCTGTACACTAACAGTGTGTATATAGATGCATATCCGGATCAAAATTTACAAAACACATCATGTTTCCAGAAAGAATACAAAATATGAATGTGTAAATAAGAGTTCTCCTTTTTATATAACTGTATACACAACTTATCTCGAACCAAAATTTATAGAACAAATCTCTGTGAAAAAAATAAAATATGCAAATCCAAAAGTACCTGAATGTAAAATTATGCAGTTTCTCACATATGAATGTATCAGCAAAATTGCCAGATACTAAATTTGTAAATCACAGTATTATTTGGAGTTAGAAGATTGATACATGTAAAGTTGATAAAACAGATTTTTACTTTTCATTTAGCAAAAGGTACTCTTGCAACTAATTAAGAAACAAATTCTTCCTTTTTTGTCTTCTTCTTAATAAATCTTTGCCCATACTTGTGAATAGCAGAGATGGAATACAAAATTACTTCAAAGGTGAAAACGAAACACAAATTTAAGATTTTAGTTATGTCTTGAAAAAAAAGAAAAATTCCTGTCTATGTAATAATTTTCTGCTGTCATTGAACAAATTTCTTCCTTTTTTCTTCTTCTTAATAAATCTTTGTCCATACTTGTGATACAAAATTACTTTAAAGGTGAAAACGAAACACATATTTTAGATGTTATAGTTATAAATGTCTTGAAAAAAAGAAAATTCCTGTCGAGATTATAATTTTCTGCTTTCATTGAACTTTAACACGGCAAAAAAACAAGAAGAGTCTGATGGTAAGCAAATTATTATTAGGATTACTTGGTAACACTTTTACATCCTACTCATAGAAGGGGATTTCTTCAAATACTGATATTTGTGTGCACGTAGGGAAATTCCTACAGGTCAACGAGAGAGAAATTTAAAAATATTACAACAATTTTGCAGTACTTTTCAGGGATATTGTTAAAAATTCAGTGAATATGATTTCAACTTCAAGGTGAAATTATCATAACTTATGTCTAAATATTGAACCAAGTAATTGCACTGACATATAGTCTGCCTCAAAGAGAATGACATCAACTCTAGGTAAAATTATAAGAGTTGACACCCTTCTAACTTTGAGTAAACATATCAGGTCTTGCAGAATAAGTCTTGCAGATTGTGGAATACACACATTTTGGAATACACACAAACAAGGTTGATGGTAGAGAACACACCATGACACACGTCAACTTCCACAGGACAAATCTCTGGTCTACAACACACATGGCAAGTAAACATATTACATGTACCTGATGGAAAACGAATAGCTCGAAGAACCTCACACAAATGTCTCCTCCTCTTCTTCATTCACCGTCAGCTTTACTGTCTCTTCGTCCTCTTCTTCCACAAACAATTCGTCGTCCTCCAATTGGTCTTCTGTCTCCTGTTTAGCGCCTACGTCATCAATATTATCTGCATCTTGAGGTCTAGGAGACCCATTCTCCTGAACCATGGCTGTATCCTTGTTGATCGTTTCTTCAGCTTTGGCTTGACCTGCAGGATGGATCCTTCCCTGGTCCTCTGTAGGACAGTCTTCTTCAACTGCGCAACCTTCATCGGCTTCACCCGTATCGTCTTCTTGGTGTTGCCTCAGGGTGCGATCCTCGGCTCCGTCTCCTGCAACGTCTGGAGTCTCTCCACCTACGACAACCGCAGTGTCTTCCGTGTCGCTTCCATCTCCTGCAGGAGCTTGATCTGATACATCCCCTACCAGTCTTTTATTTGGATCTTGACCTTCCCCAAGAGCCGATGATTCTGCTTCCTGCTCTTCACTTCCCTTCTCGTCCCCTTCCGTCCCTGTGAATGTCAAGGACATCATTGTCCTGGAGGCCAGCGTGTCCAATCCGCTGTCAAACTCCTCGTCATCGTCGAAGTCCACCGCGGGCTCCGACAGACAGCTCAGCGTGTCGGAGATATTGTCAAGGTGTTCGGTCGACTGGAACGATGCCAGTATGGAATGTGGGTCGGGTGCCTTCGCATCCTCGCAGTAGCTCAGAGGCCTCTGCGGAAGCTTGTAGGACCTTGACGGGGACAGATCCATGTCGTCCTTGGAGCGTTGCCGAGGCGACTCACAGTCTCGATGCTGCTTGATGACCAGGTCAATCTTCTTCACCTCCACTGAGAGGTTCCGATTATGACCGGGCGAAAACGGTGACGGCGACGGCGAATCGCTAATGATGGGCGAGGCTTCCGCACCTACCCCCGATTCTCTTTGGCCAAGTTTGGACGCAGACGTCCGACGTTGCTCATGGATCTGGTCGCTGATCTGTTCTAACTTCCGCAGGGCATTTGAATACACTCTCTTTGCACCTGCAACATCCTTCTCTAGCTCACTAACTCTTCTTTTGCGCATCTGAAAACAATTACAAATATTAAAAAAAAGTAAAATTCATCCGATGTTAAACTTTCAATTCACACTGCACATTACTTATTAAGCCTGGTTCAGATATAATTATGATAATTTCTGTATTTTTTAAAGCCCCTCTGCACTAGTTTGACCAGGAGGGATTTGATATACCTGCATGGTCACTGACAGGTGGTTATCTCATCAAATCAGCTCTCAAGTAACATAAGAAAAAAAGGGGACCATGGGGGACCAATGGTCACCAATTAGGCTTGTTTGCTATATAGAGGGCGCAAGTAGCTATAAGTAGTGCAGTTGGGCTTTAGCACATAGGTACAGTGTTATGCACAGGGCCCTTGCTGCACGCAGTTACCATTAATTTACATGTTAAAAACAAACTTGTGGCATTTTCCGGGGGCAGTTTACCGCATCACATCTGCACGAGCCTTCACTCACTATAAAACTTAGGTCATTGATGGTTCATATTTGTAAGTCACATTCATGCCCAGTAATATACAGTATCTATGCATAGACATACAAATATTCAATTCGTAATGTATTATCAATATAACATTCTATCTCAGGCTGTGTATTGTAACCATTATTTTGTCAGGCAAAAATGTAGTACTTGGAACAAGCTTTCAACTGAACATGATTATAAATACATATATTGGCTCTGAACTAAACGAGAAATGTCTTTTCCAGACATATTGCTTTAACAGATGTCCTAGATTTACTTTCAGATCTTTTACCATTTTTATGTCTTCATAATGATTTTCTATCACCGTATTCATAGCTACACTATGTAGAGTATTTGTTCATTGTTGTACTACAGCATCTCAGTCTATGACCAGATCTAGGGCTTTATTAGTGTTCATTGCTATTAAATAACAACAAATATCACTAAGCTCTGATTATTCAGTAAAGAAGTTTAACATAGAGCTTCTACAGATTAGCAGCCTTATCAATATTATCACCATAATCTACTGGTATTAAATATATTAAATAATTGGTATATACACTGTATACCGGTAAAAAAATAAAGCTTACCTCAAGGTTCTGGTTGAATGAAGCTTTCATCTCAAAATATGGCCTGAAAAACAAAACAGATGGAAAAAATTATCAAAAGAGGAAAAATTAGCAAGAATTAATATTAAAATATATGCTGAGAGATTACATAATTCCCAACTCCTTGACACAAGTTTTTTTCATGCTGGTTGCTCATTTTTAGTAAGCTGATTTTTATTTACAGTTAAAAGTCATTCGAATCAAACTGTAAAATACACTAAGAGAATAATTGAGACACGTTCATGAAAGTTATGTTATAGTTTATGCACCAACAGAGCACTCTTTGATAAACGGGTGGATTATATTCGCCTCTAAATGCACAAGAAAAGCTAATCATACCCTCAACCTGGGATGTTTCAATATTACCACGGGTAACACAAAAGGGTGATTTAAAGCCCACTGCACAACTTATAGCTACTTGCGCCCCTCTGTATAGCAAACAATGCCTAATCAGTGACCATTGGTCCACCATGGTCGCCTTTTTCTTATGTCAATTGAGAGCTGATTTGTTGTGATAACCACCTGTCAGTGACCATGCAGGGAGGTCTAATCCCTCCTGGCCAAACTAGTGTAGATAGGCTTTAATCCTTATCTTTAGGGCAGTAATAGAAACTCCTCAAGCATGACCCACCTTGATTTATTGATGGCGGTGCGTAGTGATTTCTGAAGTCTCTTAACCTCCCTCTCTGCATCGTTGAAGTTGGCAGCCGTGCTGAGATGCTCATGTACACCAAGTGTCCTCTCGTTCTCAGCCTCACCAACCTGTACATGGGTTACAATCAAAATTGAAGAGCTTAATTCCAAAAGGAGATAAATCCACTTTTGATGAAAATTGAGTTGTTGATATCAAAACACTGTTCATTCAAAAATGTAATACCTAAATTTTGGGAGCAATTATGAAAAAATGCACCTTCTAATATCACTTTTCCATAGACACCTGTACAAAATCAGGTAAACAATTTCTGTTTTCTCCAAAGTTACAAAAGTGGATTAAGCTCCTTTTGGAATTAAACTCTTAAAGGCCCACTGCACTGCTTGTATCTACTTGCGCCCTCTACAGTGTATATAACAAACAATGCCTAATCGGTGACCAGTGGTCCCCCATGATCCTCTTTTTCTTATATTAACTGAGAGCTGAGTTGATGAGATAACCACCTGTCCAGTGACCTTGCAGGGCAGTCTAATCCCTCCTGTAAACTATGGCAGATAAGCTTTAAAATACAGTCAAACCTGCTTTAGTGACCATCTGTCTACAAAGACCACATGTTCTGTTTCCTTTTCCCTTAGAAAATGGTTTCTCATTGAAATATGTACCAAAGGAACCTGTCTACAAAGACCACCTGTCTAGTTTCTATAAAGACAACAGCTTTTGTTTCCCTTTGAAACATGTACTACAGGAACCTGTCTACAAAGACCACTTTTTGTGTTTCCCTTGGGCGGTCACTATAGACAGGGCTCATGTAAATCAATCAATACATTGTATAACTGTACCTTTTGCACATGGGATCCGGATCAAACTTTCTACATCTTTGTGCTCCGTGGTCAATTTTTAATGTTTTGAGGCTGATGCACACTAGGCTCCTGTCAGTGTCAAAACCCTCCACACTTACCAAATTTCTTACTGCAACCCTGGACCAAACACTAAACCTTATTCTAACCCTAAACCTAAACCTGAGCCTAACCTAAAACCCAAACCCATTTATTTCACAAGAAAAAAACAGAAGTCTGGAGCAAATGTCACTGCAGCAAATGTCGCTGTAGCAAATGTCACTAAAGCAAACAACGCAGGAGAAAATGTGACCAGGGGAGTGTTTCACAAAGACTAAGATTGATTTTAAGTTGGACTTAATTATGGCAGGCTGTTCATGCCACTGTTTGCTCTCATCATTTACTGGCATATGTCTCTCAAGGGACGTACAAATCATGGTCACATATCTACAGAATTTATATTTTGTTGATAATTCATTATTGAAGGAAAAAATATTTTCTAAAGATCATAATGGTAAGAGCAAACAGTGGCATTAATGGCCTGCTATATTTAAGTCCAACTTAAAGTCGATCTTAGTCTTTGTGAAACACCCCCCTGAGAAAATGTTGCATCAACTAACGAACCTTCATGGTGGCATGGTTGAGCATCTCCTGCCAGTTGGCATCGAAGGTGCGTCCATCCTGGAAGAGGCCCTGCTCGGCCAGGTCCACCATCTCCTTGGCCGCGGTCAGCATGCTACATGCACGGTCGAAGCGCAGGGCGGCCTTCTGGGTCTCCTGCTGGAGCTACAAGTGGAGTGATAACCATCAAGAGAATAGAGTAAGGGCTTAGATACATGTAAATGGTTATCAGCAGAATTGTCACTGATTTTGGGCATTTGTCATTGAAAAAAAGGCCCTGTGAAACGGGTCCCTGAATGATACCGATAAACTGTATGGGTGGTATTCCAGAAAACTTTAGTCCATGGTTTAATCCACTGACTAAGTATGGAATGCAAAGTGTCCATATGAATATATTTTTGAATAATTTGGTATTTCCCTAAATTACCATGATAACATAATAATATCAGTTATATTCACTGTTGTTTATCAATTGTGTTATTAAATTCTATTTTAATTCAGTGACAGATTGAATTATTCAAAAACATTTTCATATGGACAATTGGCATTCCATACTTAGTCGGTGGATTAAACCATGGACTAAAGTTAGCCCGCTTTCGAGAATACCACCCTATATGACATATGTATCATATCATGTACAGTGTAGATGTATTTGAATGTAGATGTTTTTCTACAGGGTGTTCTTGTACAGCAGTATTTTGTGCTGAAGTACTCGCCCTGTATTTGAAATAAAGCACTAATAAATAATAACAAATAAACAAAATAAAGTAGTAACGCCTGAATGACAAAATCATGGGGTTCTCTTCATCTAGCACAATATGGACACTGCCAACATGAACTGTACGTATTTTGAAATGATGGGGGTCACATCAAATGAGGTTGAATTATTGGCTCACTTGTATTATCTTTGAGATCTATCCTAAGAATGAGATGATAACATCACGGAGGGAGGCTTGTTATATGAATCGGAGAGAGGTGTGACCTTCAACCTTATCAATCAAATTTTCATATTGATATACCGTACATACTGGGAAGCAATTTGGGAACGATTTATCATTGTTTTGTCTGACCTACATGTACCCTTTCAATGCTTTGTTCAGATACCGGGTACAAGGGTTTTTAACTGCTACTGTTTACCAAAAGAATGGAAGTAGACATGCCTTTATGGGTGGGAAGAAAATATTCAAAGAGGGCTGCAGTTTTTTGCAAACAACTCATGGTTCAGTATCAGAAAAAAGGGTGAAATGTTCATGCCATAATTTTGATACTACAGTCATATAGCGACCGCCCGAGGGAAACACAAAAAGTGGTCTTTGTAGACAAGTGGTCTTTGAAGACAGGTTCTTTTTATAGTACCGTACATGTTTCAATGAGAATCCATTTTCAAGGGAAACAAAAAAGGGGTCTTTGTAAACAGGTGGTCACTAAAGCAGGTTTGACTGTGTATCACTCACTTGTGGTCACTTTTATTTGACCTTTTGTAAATTCACAAAATTTAATATACAATTTTTTTTTAAAATCCCCAAACTCATATACATGTACAAGGTTGAACACAAAAAAATAACAAAGGAATCAGGTAGTTAGAAGGAGCCAAAATAATAGAGCTCTGGAAGTTTTTTGTCTCCTTTTGAATATTAACTGTATTTACCTCTTTAGCCTTTTGCCTCGCCTCATAGTAAGGCCGTGCCTTTTCTATCGCGCTTCCAATTTTCTTAGAGACATCATTGAGATTGTGAGTTGACTCCGTAAGAGCCTGACGAAATGTTGCTCGTACTTCCTGTAGTAGCAAAGTTAATAATGAACAATAATAACAATTATATTAAAGACTATCAAGGATTACAACAGATACGCTACTGGTGCTACTACTACCACTACCACTACTACTACTACTACTACTACTATGACTACAACTACTACTACTACATGTACTATGACTACTACTACTACAACTACTACTACTACTACTACTACTACTACTACTACTACTACTACTACTACCTCCTCCACCTACTACTACTCTACTACTACTTCTACTGGTCAAAATAATAATGATGATTAAAATGATGATGATAAGTTCTGATAAGTAAAGGTAGTATTAGAAATATTGCTCTTTAACTGTGCTCATATTCAAAATATGATGAGAAACAGCTGACCATTTTTGGATTAAAATTTCATGCCATATTTATGTTTCTTAAAGTCCCATTTCGGTGTGCATGATGCTTGTGGTTTTCAGCAAGACAGGGTCGTCATTTTGATGCTTCCAAAACATCACAGTAAAAAAACAATTCTCATGTACATGTCCTACTACATAATCATCTTTTCCTTATTGATTTAGACATTTTCTTTCACAATGCTATCACATGACCAGAATTCAACTAATGTACATGATCATGTACATGTATAAGTACAGAGTGATAGGAACACAAGCAATTAAAGAAATTACATACTGGTCATAAAAGGTACATTAAAAACTATTAATCACATACATGTAAAAAAGAAAGTTATTCATTTTCAGTGCATCTACATTCTGTTGTGTTGTACTGAATGTATCCCCATGTGAAAATACATGGCAGATCAACTGAACCGACAATAATGTGTATAGATTATTAGGGATAGATATAGTACACAGTAAACCAGTGACACATCTTGCATCTTATCTTTTATGCAATCTGATATGATTGAATAATTTTAGAATGTTTAGTGATACTGGCTTTATATGACTCTTGTCCTATAGGCCTATTCTTACAAACAGTGTATATACAGTATGTGTTTTTAATTAAAAGTGAAATACAATCTAATTAAATGTCTCTATTTGGTATGGATACTGCAGCTATTCCATGCTAAGTACTATGTAAATAACTTACATCGAGCTGTAGTTCCAAGGAGTTGATTTGGTCTGTAGATGAATTCAATCTCTCAAGTTCCTCCTAGAAAATGAAATCAATGCAGGAAATTAAATATAAAAAGGACATAATTACAGTTTCAATGTACCAATGGCCATTACATATCAATTATCAGCAACAGAGTAAACATGTGGTCATACAAATGTAGACTGAAACTAAAAAAAATTGATAAGAATTATTTTAATCGTACATGTGTTGTTGGTTATCTTTTTTGCCAAATATGTGCATTTAACTTTTAAGATTAAACATGAACATCCATCAGAAGTTCTTAAACTGACACGTAGGCTCCTGAGGAGAGAATAATAACCAAAATAACAATACTACTACTACTCTTTTCATTGACTATTGTGAGTGTTTTTTTTGTAGTTTTTGAACTTCATTAGTACTGTATTAGGGGTATAAACAAACATTACAACAAAACAAAACACTACCACAAAATACCTTTTTTGTCAAGAGCATGATAAACATTAACATACGGTATGTACATTAGGCCCATTTCATGACTTGTGGCTGCCCTGCATGCAATCGGACGAAAGCAAAGCAAGGATATTTATGTGACCAAAAACCAGAATCATTCACTGATTTGCTTAGCAACTTCAGACTAAACACAGGAGTGTTAGAAAAATCAATATTTCTGCTTACAGTGGAAATGCAGCTACATGTACATGTAGTCTACATGTTCATGTACATTACATGCCCAAGTATAGTTGTACATGTTTGTAGCTTTGTGTAAGTATTTTAAGACATTTCAAAATCAAATGTTCAAACCCTGCATCTTGAAGAGAAAAAGTGCATTACTGTGTTCTTTATGAACATAGGCAGAGGTACATGTTGAAAAGAAAAATTATATCAAATAAGCTAAGGCTGTGAAGGGTAGTCGAATGCTCGAGTACCCGCATGGTTGACAACTACTCGGGTACGATTTCTCGTACCCGAATATTCGGCCGCAATTTTTTTTTTTTTTTTAAATGTCCAGGCCGACGCTTACCCGTGCCTGGGTGAGCGGCGGCCGCTGGCATGGTGCCGTCGGTAAAAATGTTTCCCAACTCGAGCACTGTCAAACTCACCACTCAGAAACTGGGACCAAATGTCTGGATTTCTGCTTGGACTTGGAGGAAAATGGATCATTCTGCCATCCTTGGTTTTTAAAACAGCATTGTTCACTGTTATTATTATTATTAAATCGGCGCCTTCAACTGCAACTCAAAGTAAAATTGCATGCGTTTTCGGCGACAGAACTGGGATACTGCTCCAGTGGTATGTACGGTGGTGGCAAAAAAAAAAAAAAAAAAAAAAAAAAAAATCAAAAAAATTATTAAAAAAATTTAAAAAATTCTAAAAAAAAACATGGCGTCCGAATACTCGAGTATTCGCTTGTAAGCATGGGAGTGTACTCGAGTACCTCATTACACTGTTGTGCACAGCCTTAATATCAAAACCCATCATCGTGCTGTTCAAGCGAAAAACTGTTGCCACATATACTTTTTTTACTGAAATAAATTTATTTTAATGGTCATGGATATGAATACATTTTGTATGAAATGCTACATTTTTGTTATCTTACATGTAATATACATGAACATACATGTGATGTAAATCACTGTATTAATCAGCAACTAACATATTCAACATGAACTCAAATGGTGGATTTACAAAAAATCATAAGGAACTTCCAAATAATTTAACTTGAGAACATTTTTTTTTCTCTATGAGGTTTAAATTTCCTCTTCCTGACTGAACAAAGAACCATTCAAATCCCATCAAATGCTTCTCTTTCAATTAGGCCTGTCCTCATCAGCTCAAGATTGCCAAATATCCAGCTATTTGGACTATCCCGATCACAAATTATCCAGTTAATTTGTGTCATCATCAGCCCAAAGTTACAATTAGCGAGATATTTGGTCGAGAAAATCATCCCAAGATATCTTGGGCTAGTTTGCAAAATATCCTGCTATTTGTCCGGTGCGTCTTCACCAGCCAGAGGACTCGCACTATGCGCGAACTCTGAGCAAAATATCTCAAGCTAATTTCTAAAGCTCAAGTTTCAAGTTTCGAGGTCAAGTCTTGAGCTGATGAAGACGTGATTTGTAACTTCTGGATTATCTCCAAATCAGAAATATCGAGACATTTAGCAATCTCGAGCTGATGAAAACAGGCCTACTTACATGTAGTACACAACGTAGTACCACACACATGTACAAGTAATGCATACTTTATGATAAAATCAAAGCGGCTGTTTCCTGTAATCAGAGCATACCTTTGTTATGAGGTGGCTAATGATATTGTCTATAAATTGTATGAGTGTATGCAAGAAAATGCTGAACAAATCAATACTGACCCAATTCAAATATAGATCAATACCGAAATAATCCAAATATAGTAAGTATGGGTGCTTCAATGGATAGTTACTTAATATAGTTAATAACAAAATTATTCATATTCCTTGTAAATTTGATTTTTGTCTGTGTTTACAAGTCAAAGGCGGACTAAAAAATCAAAGGCGGACTAGATGAATTACATGTAGGGCTTTTATTGAATACTTTCTAAGATTTAATATATCAGGTTTTAAAGAAGCATAATTCTGGAAAAATCAATTTTTCACATGCTAACATTTGTTTACAAAACTTGGTAAAGGATAAATGTCAACTTTAGCATTTCGTCAGAGCATGATAAACATGTTATGATTTAGATGAAATAAAACATACATGCATACATGTACAGTAGTTTAGTTGTTAACTGAATCTGTCAAATGTAAGTTTTCAACATGAAAATGCAAATAGCTGATAAGAATTAAAAGTAAACACATTTTACTTTTATTAGCTGTTCATGTTCGTAGTTTAATACAAATACAAATCAGATATACATGTACATGTATATGTTTTATTTCATCTAAATAATAACATGTTTATCATGCTCTGACGAAATGCTATACCGGTAGTTGACATTTATCCTGTTCAATTCAGAAACAATCATTATTGACTTGAATGCTGTCTAGTACATGTAGGCTATGTACATGCATATAATTCTCAATTGAAATCTACTACCGGTAGATTTAAGTTTGATAAGAAATAGGCTTGAACAGTGTAGGCTACATTCTCCTTTGTCTCTTTAAGGCCTGTTATTTTGGTAAATCCTATGTGACTCACATCCCAGTGTTTTAAGATAATTTGAAGCGAGGTAAATGTCACTAAGGCTTTAAAGGGAAAGCCCAACCTTGCATTGTATTGAACTCCAACAAAATTTGATGAACGGAGTATTATGTTTGAGAACAATTAAACAGGGGCAAACAGTTAGGTTGGAACACATTTGAAGGAGTTGGAAGTGGAAGTTTTTGAGGGATCCACATTTTACAAGCTCTGCTTTTCAGTGGATCCCTCCACTTCCACAAGTTTAACTTAAAAAATAAAAAAGAACTATTAATTTATACTGGATATTTATGTATACATGTAGTCTACATGTAGATCTACTTTCTATTTCATAACTTTAAACTATGTAAAATGTATTATTTAATTATTGAATATTGAATTGTACATGTATATCTGATTTCTGTTGGAAATGAAAAATAAAACTGAAACTGAAACAAGATCCCTTCTCAATTCTGCTACTGAAGACGATTATTAAAATGAGAAAATGGAGATAGTTTACATTACAATACATGAATGCACATAGACTTCTAATAAGGATAAGTAAAAATACATTTGATTTTTTTATTTCTCGTTCCCTCCCTCTTCTTTTTTTCCTCCCACCTTCTAAATTTCGTCATGTGCAGTTAGATCTAGGTCTAGGCCTCATTGCTGGACTTTGTGAAAAGAAAGAACAAAATGAAATTGAAGAAGATGAATCTGAAGTAGACAGTCTACAGCTCAACACTGCACTCCTGGTGGAGTAAAACGAGTTGGAGTGTGTGTTAGGTGAAATAATAAAATAATGGTATTGAAAATGCTGTTTTACACGATCCTTGAATAC